>NC_091505.1:13183137-13335491 GCF_947461875.1 Haliaeetus albicilla
GGAACAAAAGTTAGGGATTCATTTCTGATGGAAAACCCGAGCCATGTTCAGGCAATGCACTATAAACCCATAGAACTCACTTACTCATGATAAAACTGCGCACAGATTATGAGCCTAGTTAAAACAGTCGTTCATAAGGGCACAAGTCAGCCAACAGCTAGGAGAGGGCAGGGAAGAGCTGTTTGGAGAGGTGAGCTGTTCTCACCCGGTCTTGGGGGGATTTTTGCACAATCCAATGCTGCAGCTGGACCATCAAGTGATTCCTCTGCTGCACTGAGGATGGATCTGGGTGTCAGGCCAGCAGCAACCGTGGCCAGACCAACTGCTCTTAGGGTCTCAGAGCTCCCCTCCCAGAGGGGAAGCAAGGGAAATAGCAGGACACAGATGGGGAGACACTGGCCATCTGCACAGGTCCTTCTGCACAGTGCATCAGCCATGAGCATGCCCTTGCAATGCCCTCAGCAGTGCCTCCAGCCACAGGGCCCCTTTTACCTGGATCCAGGCGTTGCTGCGGTCAGTGCTCCAAGCATTGATGGAGCCGGTGTTATGCAGCCTGGCCAGGTAAGGAGCCCACTGCCCTGTGAGGAGAGTGCACAGATATAAGGATGCTGCCCAGCCTGAGGTCGTGAGAAGTCCATCTGCAGGATGGAGCCTGACGATCACCTTAGGGTTTAGTAGCCACATACAGGGTGGCTGAGCACTGACATGATGGGCCAGACATGTGGGAAGGCACCTGCAGGTCCCCAGTGGGGCACAGACATGGGCATGGATGGAAGATGGACTCTGCCAGAGACCCAGCGTAGCAGAGCCTTGAGCAGGCAAGCCCATGAGTTGTGTTGGCTGAAGCTGGCCCAACCTCACCTGTCTCCCTTGCAGCAACAATCCCTACTCACCATACTGCCCTGAAGCTGTGATCTGAGAATCTGCAATGTGGCGCGAGGCCAGGCCGAGGGCGTTTCGGCAGTCTGCAGCCAAACAGGGAGAAGGAGGGAGAAAACCAGTGAGACTTGATTAGATAACAAGGCTTTTGAAAGAAAAGCTTAGGCTGGGTAGCAGCCTCCAGGCTCATGGAAGTTGTCTCAAGCCTCCAGGAGCCCCCAGGCTTGTTTGTCTCACACCAAATGGTGGGCTTCAGATGCTGCTGCATCCATCCCTGAATTTTAGGGGTGCTGGAAGTTCTTGCTCCCGATCCCAATGTCAGCAGCAGAGAGTTCCCAGTATCAGCCACAGCAGCCTCTTGCCGAACTCCTGTGCCTGAGACCCTGACCTCTCATTCCCATGTCGTGATGTCCCAGCAATGCTGACAAGTGTCTCTTCCTTATACCCATGTCTTGCTCCTGGGCCTTTTTGTTGCTAGGCCGCATCTTTTAAACATAAGTATCATGTTGCTAAAGGAAAGTCTGCCTGACACCCCTGTCTCTCTGTGTCTCTCTTCTGGTCCACTGAGCACAGGCTGTTTGTCTTTTATAATAACCATTATTGTTAGTGACTTGTCACACCTTGGCATCTCTGCTGAATGGCAAATGCTTCTGGGGAAAATGCGAATTTGAAATCTTAAGCAGATTTTTAACTTATGGAAACATTTTCTGGCTAACATTTAATACTCCTTTAGGAAGAGGAGAGAGACTGTCACTGTGTAATAAAATACTACTCTCACAAACCACTTCCCCCAGTGTTTACATATGGTGAGGTAGAAACATGTTGTTCTGGGGTGAATGGAGTCAGATTTCCTGTGGATTTTTGCAGTTGCTCTTGGGGCTCTTTCTATCAGAGCAACCTGCAGTCAGGTGGTGTTGCTTGCTGCCTCCTGCCATCACTCCGTGCCTCAGTTTGCCTCTTGACTTGTGGTTAGGCAGCTGGGTACTGTACCTTCCTGACAGTGTGGGCAGGCACCAGTGTGTGCGTGCAGTTGCTGGGGTAAATGCATTTTACAGCGCGTCCAGGGACCCTCAGTTTTGGAAAACAAGAGCTCTGGGAGCAAATATTTGGAGGCAAATGAAGCTGGTCTCCCAGCATTCACCCCAGCCATATCCCTGACTCTGTGCTCTCTGCTGGGCTGAATAGCGTTGCAAGGGCTGAAGTTGTGACTTTCAGAGTGAAAACCCAGAAGACCCCACTTGGGCCACCCCAGGGGAAATGCTGAGAGACCTGGGGGATAGAGATCAAAAAAATGCTGGCCATAGCCATGGCAGCAAGCAGGCCAGGGCATAAAGAGGATCACTCACTCAGGTTGTACACGAGGAAGAGAGCACTCATCCCAGCTTGCTGGTGCTCTCCCACTTTGCACTCTACCCGCCAGATCCCGGCATGTGAAGGCCACATCTCCACCGTCCCGAAGACACCTGGCCAGGAATGGAGAGCAGACCAGAGGAGAGTTACTGGCTGTAATGGGATGCCACAGTGCCAAGCACTGTGCAAACACAGAGCCAGACTCTTCCAGATCCATTCACCCTTCTTGCTATCACCCCGCAGGCTTAGCACTTCCTAACCGGCATGGACATGAAGCCCTGGCAGTTGGGGTGTGCACAGTGCCCCTGCTGCATCTCACCAGGATAAAGGTTGTAGACTCCCATGCGATACTCCTGGCTAGTCCTGACACTGAACATCTGCCCATGAAAGTGGACGGAGTGGATATCTTCAGTGCTGCCCATGTTCAGGAGGTGCCATCGGACCCGTTGCTGCTGAGCCATCACCAGCCCAGGCAGTGTGTCACTCACATAGCCGTTGATGGCTGGGGAAGGCAGCAGTCAGGAGTGGCTCAAGGGTCCAGGGTTTTTCCATCCCAATATAGATTGTGGGAGGGCAAGGGCAAGGGCAAGGGTCCTCACCATGGAAGGAATGGTTTCTCTTAAAGTCAGGGTTGTTCTGCTGGATGTGGCAGGGAGGGCGGCAGTTCCTCTCCATGTTCTCCAGGAAGTACCAGCTTTTGGTCTCGTCAAAGATGGTGAAGAGCAGGGAGAACTCCTGCACAGCCAGCTGCCGCCTGAAAACGAAGTTCAGCACGCCACGGCGGCAGATGATCAGTGGCCCAATGAGGCCTGAGTGCAGGTCCTTCTCCTGCCAGAGAGCCAGGAAAGAAGGGTTTGCCTTGGAGAGGGAGGCAACACTGATGCCCGCAAGTGGCACAACAGCGAGGAAAGCGGTGGCCCTGTCGGCATCCCTGGCCTCGCTCCCCCTTATGCACAGGGCATGGCATGTGCAGGGTAGGAAGGACATGCTGGTTTCACTGGGGGATCCCCACTCTGCCCCTAGCTAAGAAAGGCTGTGCAGCAAGTGTTTGCACATGCTTTCAAAGGAAGTCTATCCAAGTGTCCAACAGTCCCTACCCCATTGGAACCCATGGGCCAAATTCAGCCAGCTTTGGCAGAGGGGTAGGGGACTGCAGAATGCTAGTTCCCTACAAGTCTCATAAACTGGTACAACTGGGGAATGGGGGAAAAACCCAATTAAGAGAAGGGAAGAGAAGAGAAACCACCAGCATGCATCATCACTGTATTAGACACCTGAGAACCTACACTGCCGCAGGCTGCTTTCAGCACAGCACCATATGAAAAGCCCTGACCTCACAGCCAGGACCCAGGCAGGCTGCCCATCTCTTCTTCCAGGATGCCCCATGGAGCAGGATCCCACATACCAAGTCCACATTGGAGAAGTAAGCCCAGGCCTTGCAGTCGAACTCCTGTGTGGTGGGTGCCATCTGGGGCAGGACTTTCCAGGAGTACTTCCGGAGCTCGCCAGGCTTCACCACATCTCCACCCTGTGTTGCACCCTGCATGTCCTCGTAGGCTTGCAGTGTGGAGTGGAATGAGAAGGGCCGCGAGGCCAGGTTCTTGAATGTAACCTGCACAGGAGGAAAGGCAAAGCAAAGGGAGTGTGGGAGGAGGCTAGGTTCAGCACTGAGAGTGCCCTGGACTCTGGGGTTGGATCCAGCCAGCTGGCGGGAAGGAGGCAGTCATGTCCCCTGTGCTTAGGCCTCCAGCTGGGCTCCATGCAGTGGCCAACTCCTGCTGAACCACAAGCTGTGGCTGTGCAGTGTGATCCCCAGTGGAAAGCACATCCCAGTTGTGCCAGCAGGATGAGGCCCTCTCCCTGCTCAATGAGACCAAGGTCAGCTACACTACTGTCTCTGGAGCCCAAAGGTGCTGAATCCATCCTGGTGAAGATTTCAGTGAAAACTGGGCATCTTCTCCAGGCATAAGAGTCCCAAGCCTGGTGAAGAGCCTTTCACCTCTTCCTTAAGTGGGTGCTGAGGGACCTTTGGTGGTGAGGGAAGCCCAAGCCTGCCCTCACATAGAGCACCCAAAGAAGCTGTACTGAACCCTGCTTAGCTCATTACCCTTTTTGCAATCCCTTCACCCAAAAGGCTCTCCATGGAGCCCAGGAGCTGCTCAGGCCATGATGTTACAGGAGTTGGGTCTCTCTCAGGTCCAGGGCTTTGCATCTGAACATTCCAAGGTTCTTGCTGGCCCATTCCTCCAGCCACTGAGGTCCCTCTGAATGGTGGCTCTGCCTCCCAACCTGGTGCCATCCACATGCCACGCAGGGTGCCAACAGGGCAGCTCCTGCCCCTGAGCCCTGAAGGTGACCTGCAGGCCCACCTCAGCACTCCCACTGGCTGAGCACAGACAGCAATGGGGGGATTTTAGGTTTTATGGGAAATGGGAATTTTCAATTCACCATGATGACATCTTCAACTTCTGCCCTGATGTATGGCCCAAGGATGCCCAAGTGCTCATCCAGCTCTCCTCGCAGCAGCGGCTGTGTGAAGGAATCGTCCATGTACTCTCGGAAAACCACCTTGCGGTACTGCTGGAAAGGCTTCCTCCTGCCACTCCAGGGGTCCCTGCTGGGGTGAGGGCAGTTAAGCAAGTCAGGTGATACTGTCCCATGGGGAGGGCATCCATGGCAGGGCTGCTGCAGGGCAAGGGTGATGCAGAGCCTAGACCATCCCTGACCCATTTGCAAGGAAGCTCAAGGTTGCTGGAGTTACGAAGCTCCCCAGGTGGAGGGGAGGAGCTGGGAGCATCCTTCCCCTGGGCTGCTTGGCTGGATTGTACAGTCATAGACCTGTGATCCTGCCTGCCAGGACATGCCAACTCACGCATCAAGCCATGCCACACAGTGCAGGAGGAATACTTGCGGGACAGTCACACTTACATGGCTTTTAGGAAGTGCTGGGGTCTCTGGTTCCCGTATTCCCACATCACCTCCACCGCTGCAATGAAGTATTGCCGTACCTCCCCCTGGAAGGAGCGTGGGTCATGCTCCTCTTCCCCATAGATATCGAAATCCTCCATGGTCTGCTCTGTGTCACCATACTCGTCATAGTCTGGCTTGTCAGCCTTTAGCCTCGAGGGGCTTAAATAGGTCCCGTTGTTCAATAGTGGTCTCTCCCTATGTCCTGGGGCATGGTTCCTCTTTCCAGCTGTGCTGTTGCTTTCCTGATCTTCCTTAGGCTCTCCTAGGCCATGGTCCTCTCTTTTCCTGGTTTCTCTGAGGACGTCTTCCCCACCAAGCACCTGCCATCCATCCGGACTGGCTTGCATGTATTCGGCTGGTTTTTTGGTAGTGCTGTGGTTGTGAGCAAGGCTGCCTGGAGACAGGGAATAGTTCTCTTTGGAAGCTGGTTTCATAGGGATTTCTTCTGGGCTTTGCCCAGATGTGCTCTCAGGCACGTAGCCCTCCATGACATTGGCCTTGAGCTGCTGAGGCTGAGGACTGAACTGACCTAGCTGCTCCACAGAGTTTGTCTCCTCCTCCATCTGGCTTCTCCCCTGAACTTGCTTACTCCCAGGAGCCCCCCAGACAGCACCTTTGCCCAGCTGCAGCTCAGCCAAAGCTGCGCTCTGCGAGCCCCCAGTGTGTCCCGCTGCCCCAAAGGAGACTGGATCCCAGTTTGAGGCCAGGTCTGCAGCCACAGCAGCAGCCTGTGTTTCTGAGCTGCTTGCTGCCATCACCACCTTGCTCCCCAGTGCTCCCTGCATGGGGAAGGAGCGTCCACTGCGCTGGGCCCCCTCACTGCTGTTCTGTACACCCTCATCTGTGCTTGGCCTCTCCTCAGGATGCATCTCGTCAGCACTATCTCCAAGCAGAGCCTGTGGAGTATCCCTGCCCATGTGTAGTCTCCCTTCAACCATGTTTGATTTTTCTTCCAGGCTTTGCTGGGCCACCATCACCTCAGGCAAAGTGTCACTTGATATCAAGGACCTCTTTTTGAAGTGAGTGCTGCAAAAAGGGAGATGAGGTCCACACGCCTTTGCGGCTTTCTTGTTCACTGCTGTCTCAGGGGTCTGGCTGGCCAGATCCTGCTCTGCTTTGTTACCCTTAGAAAGGGGCTCCCTGCTGCCAGGCCAACTGGTGTTGGGAAGACCCAGACCACGCATCAAGCCTTTGCTCTCCAGTGACCTGGCTTGTCGAGGCCTCCTGTCAGGGCCACTCACACTCGGGGCTGGATTTCTGTGTCTCAGAAACTGCTCAGGGCTGTTTAAGAAAGCATTTGGGAACTGCCTTGTGTCATTGGCCATGACGTTTGATTCAGGAAAGGCAAGATTGTCCATCTCTGGCAATTCCTTAGTAGCTGTAGCATCCTGAAACACTTCCTCCAAGATTAATTCATCCCTCTCTTCTGTCATTACATAGTTGGAAGGCTCAAGGTCATTGGTGTGTGCAAAGGTGGCTTCAAGAAGGCTTGTGCCTTTGGCAAGTTCACTGGCTTCTTGTTCTGTGCCACTTTTTGCAGGCAAGGAGTTACTCTCATCTGTGAGGATTTGTTCCTGTACAGGATTGCTGGGTCCCAGGTCTGAGAAAGAAACATTTTCCCTTTCAAAAGATTCATAAACGCCTTGCAAAACCACTTTGTGAGGTCTTTTTTCCAGCCTAGCATCTAGCTCATTTGAAGAATAATTGCTTTCTTTGGTGTGACTGTGAACCACAGCATGAGAAGTCCTGTTGTCTTCTGTCTTGTCTGAAGATGCAGAAGGACTGTCCAGTGTGGAGGAAGAGTTATGATCAGTACTTAAAGCCAGTTCTGTATTGATTGTCTGCTTTGACTTGTATAGATTTAAGGATATTTTATCAACCCCTCTTAGCAACTTGTCCTCAGCACCCTGTGAAGATGTGCCTTGAAGTCCCAGATTGCGCTCCAGGTCATTCTGGTGAAATAAGCTCCTGTTGTCTTGAAGAGGAGCTTTGCTAGCAGCATAAGCAATTGAGTCCCACAAGCTAGTTGCATGAGTAGTTGTCTTCAGAGGCTCTGGTTCCAGGATGTGTAATGTACCACCAGACTGGACTATTGTCCTTTTTACTGGCTCCTGAACCTCTGAGATTTTTGTCTCCTTCTTTCCTGCCAGAGTATCTCCTGGAGTTTGTATGGCTTGGTGCAGCTGTTGCTGACCTTCTGAGCTCACTGTACCATGGACCCTTCCACTGACACTCGCCAAGTGTTCTCCAGGTGGGAGAGCTCCAAACCCTTCGTCCTGGCTGATGATTTTTGACAATTCTTCATCTTCCAGGAAGGAGTCATAGGACACTGGCTCATACTTTGTCTCTGGCAGAGAAAACATGGAAATATCAGGTGGATGTGGGACTGTTCCTAAAAGTGTTGATGTGCCATTGGAAGAGGGATCAGAAATCCTGCCATTGCTCAGGAGGGCCCCATGGCTGGGTTCTGTCAAGCACAATCTTGGCTTCTCTGTCTCATTTCTGGAAGAGGTGACGTTCAGTTGGTCATTCACACATGGCCTATACCATCTCTTTCTTTTAGAGAAGGCCCTGGGTTGGAAGTCAAAGGCACCTTCCTCCTCCTCAAAATCCACATAGTCTTCCCCATCAGGGTATTGCTCATGCTGGCACTGCAAGACTGTGAACTTGGCATGCATCCCTCGGTCTCTGAAATCAGGATTCAGGCACCCCAGCGTCCAGATGCCTGTCTCAAGAGAGGACAAGAGGACACCATCAGCCCACCACAGCAGGAAATCAGAAGACCTGCCACCCTCATGCTGCTCCCTTGCTAGTGCAACCTGTATTTTCAGGCAGACTCTGGCTTGTGGCAGTGATTTCATGTTTTCATAATCCCTAGAATATCTTACAGCTGGACTCACAAGACATCAGGGTTGCTGGCAACATCAGAGCTAGTCCTGACAAGCACCATCAGCAGGGCCAGTGTTTCCTGCCAGAGCTTAGAGAGCTACACACACCTGAGAGGCCCCAGCAATAGCTTGGTGAACAGTTAATGCACTGAGTACCCACAGAGCCTCCAGGATTATTGCCAGCAGCAGAGTAGTCAACTTAATCCACCCTCAAAGACATGCTGGTGCTGTCAAATACACCTCTCTCCCAGACAGACTCATCACATCTTTCCCACTGAAGGAGAAACAAATGAAAAGGCTGCCCCTTGCTCACAACCCCAGTCAATGTATTTGCTCCCCACAGCGGGTGCCTCTTCTCCAGGCACCAAAAGGTGTGTAATAACCAGGCTCTGACACTGGAGAGAGCAGTCATCTGCTGCTGGGCAAGCTGCTTGCCTGCTTCGGATCAGCAGGCAAAAATCAGAGCTCAAACTGATGCAATGTTTGGCTGGGTTTTAGAAAGCTTCCTGAGGTATCTAGGAACCCTGTCAGCTTGCTTGGGGTGCAGTGCTCATGACCATCATATCAGTGTTTGCAATCACATGGTAAATTCTGTTTCCTCTGTGAGTGAGGAAATGGTTAGCAGCACCACTTTCGCAAATGCTAAGGAAAAAATGCTGAGTGGGGGGAAATAAAACCAAACTCTGAAGCAAATCCTTTCTAGGACTTCTCCATGGTTGCGATTTCTGTCCTTGCAGAAATCTTGCGGGAGATAAATGGTATGCCAGCAGCAGCAGCTGAAACCACAGCAGGGACAGCACTGCTGCTCTCCTTGACCTCCGAGCTTGGAGCTAAGGGTGCAGAGGTAACGTCCATGGGGCTCACATTACTGCAGCCAGCTTACTGGCTTGGCAGCATGTTTGACCTTAACACACCCTATTAATGAAATAAAACACAGTAATTTAATTTCTTTGATTTAAGCTTTGGAAGGATTTAATCATTGCCTCTCACTTTGCTCTTCCAGCAGGTTGCGTGTCTCTTTGCTCTCAGGGCTGCCAAAATGTGATAGGGTACCAGAGACCTGGCTGGAGGTCCTCACTTATCTCTGCTATGATGACAAGCCCATGGTTTGTAGAATAGCCCATGTTACTAACCTGGCTTTTCCAAACTCATGAAGACCGTTTCTCCAGAAAATGGGAAAAGGGTAAGCACGTCCTCAAAGACCATGTTGCGCTTGAATGTGTTTCCAGAGAAGAAGATGGAGAGGAAATCTGTTTGGGCCCCAACACTCAGGACATACCAGTACACAACTTCATGCAGGCAGAGTTTTGGTTGGAGGTTGTCAAACACATAGCCATTAATAGCTGAAAGAGAGTGGGGTGAAACATTTCATCAGGACCTAATTCCCCCATGGCTGCTGAGCTGCTGCATGTTCCCTATTTGTTCCCTGGGGCAGAGATGACCCTGTGTCTGCCAGGGCTTTGCAGGGACCCCCTGGCTGAGCACTCACTGTGCATCACGTTGGAGGCATAAAACTGGGGGTCCTGGGTATCCACATGGGCTGCGTCAGTGCAGAACCGCCTGATGTTCTCCTCCAGGTACCAGCTGCGGTTCTCATCAAAGACTGAAAAGAGCACCAATCTCATGTTGTCTGACATTATCTGGAAGGCAGAGAGGGAAGCGGTCATTCCTGGTCTGATCGGAGTTCCCCTGGGGCCCAGTGTCTTAGCCTGGGTGCATGGGGAACAGTTTACTGCTATTTCACAGGAGTTAGTGTCCACATTTGGAGAGAAGGGAGTATGCAAGGGAGTATGGGGAAGGCAGGGGCATTGGGACTGATGGTAGGGTTGAAGAGAACAGGACAGACAAATTTGGTTTTACTCAAATATTTCACCCACGACAGTTATTCCAGCCTTTCCAGCCTGGCAGTTGAGGCAACAAAGGAAGGACCCACCTGATTTCCCCTCTGATCCATGGACTTCTTAAAGCAGATCAAAAGGGGCCCAATCAGGCCTGAGGCCGTGTCTCGGACCGGGTCGATGGAGCTGTAGTAGAAACGGGTGAGGCAGCGAGGATCTGCCTGCGTTGGCCCATCCTCAGTGGTGACCCTCCAGCTGTAGGTGAATGACTGGCCAGGGGGGATAGGAAAGTCCTTCACATCCTTATCTAGCAACACACAGCCCAAGGGCAGATCAGTTAGGTCTGGGTTGCTCCTGCAAGGGGTGATCACACTTTTTAAAAGAGCTCAGAAAGGAGGTTTCCTGACCACACAAGTTGCATAGAAAAATACCCAAACCCATGCCCACACTGGGATGGCACACTAGCTGCTAGCATATGCTTACGTGGAAAGTTGATCTGGACAAAAGGAGCCCCTGGGACTAGATGAGGATAGAGAGGCATATGCCTGATTTTGAAAGCCCTTGAAAATCCTGCAAACTGGAAAATTTGCCCAGTCTCAGCTGTGTCTGGGCTCTGGGCTGCCTAAAGGAGTTTGCAGATCAAGGTACAGAGCTGGGTACCAGAAGTGGCTGAAAGACAATGCAAGGAAAGATAGATTTTTAAGCAAAAACAGCTAGACCATGAGAAAAGCAAGGAGGTCTGGAAGGAACAGAAGGAAAACTCAAATGCAAATAAATCCTCTGAGCATTCAGCAGGATCTTGCACTGACATAGCTTTAGGAAAAGACCTTTCTCTGTTCCAAGTGCCCAGCTGAGCAGCTATAAGAGCATGGTTTGCAAAGCTCATGTGTCAGGGTAGGAATAGCTCTTTTTATTTATACTCCCCTAAAGAGCATCATCCCTGTGCTCCAGGACCATGACTTGCCCGCTTTCACAGAGTTAAATTGCTGCCAAAGCTGGTGAGACATGTCTGGCTGGGGGATGTTGACAGAGGGGCAAGGACAGGGCTCTCAGCTCCTTTGCATGGCTTGGCTCCTTTAGTCCTGCCAGCTGATGGGCTGCTTTGCACTTTTGACTCTCCTGAAGGAAAACCTTAATTTAGATAGTAACACATCACAAAGCTGACCTAGTTCACTGAACTCCTTCTGTCCCGTTTCTGCCACCTCTGCTGCAGCAGAGGAGCTTTTCTCCAGCCTCTGTACTTGCGCCTGTCACAGCAATGCACCCGAAAGGGCAGAGAAGAGGAGGGGAGGCACAATTTTGTCCTGGTGGGATATGGGATTGCCTTGCACAAGTTGTGATCCTGGGAGCATGCTGGCAGGGGATGAAAGCAGTCTGGGAAAGGGACCTGGTAACTCAACAACCACAGAGCAAAAACAGCTGTCGTGGTTTAACCCCAGCCAGCAACTAAGCACCATGCAGCTGCTCACTCACTCCCCCCCCCATCCAGTGGGATGGGGGAGACAATCAGGAAAAGAAGTAAAACTTGTGGGTTGAGATAAGAATGGTTTAATAGAACAGAAAAGAAGAAACTAATGATGATAATGGTAACACTAATAAAATGACAGCAGTAATAATAAAAGAATTGGAATATACAAATGATGCACAGTGCAATTGCTCACCACCCACTGATCCACGCCCAGTTAGTCCCCGAGTGGGGATCCCCCTGTCCCCCCCCCCGCCCAGTTCCTATACCAGATGTGATGTCACATGGTATGGAATACCCTGTTGGCCACTTTAGGTCAGCTGCCCTGGCTGTGCCAACTTCTTGTGCCCCTCCAGCTTTCTCACTGGCTGGGCTTGAGAAGCTGAAAAATCCTTGACTTTAGACTAAACATTACTTAGCAACAACTGAAAACATCAGTGTGTTATCAACATTCTTCGCATACTGAACTCAAAACATAGCACTGTACCAGCTACTAGGAAGACAATCAACTCTATCCCAGCTGAAACCAGGAAAACAGCACAGCTGCAAGAGGGAGAGTCTGAATCATAATGAACACCCCACATTAAAGCAGGGAGGGGGGACCCCAGGGAACGAGGACTGTAAGCAAACTGGCAAACACAGGCAGGATCACCGGGGTGGTTCCTGCCTCATCGGAAAGTGGAGACCTCCGCGATGGATCAAACAACATGGTCCCAGCTCCCTGTTTGACAGTGCCCCTTCTTCCAGCCATCATCCAAGACTTCCTTACAGACAGGGTTACATGGCACCAAGGGGTACATGAACCAAGAATCATCATCATCTCTGGGATTGCAGGGCTGAGGCACTTGGATGGATGGGTTGGTCAACCAGTCTTACCACGGGCTACAGGAAGCTCTCCTGGCCCAGAATAGCAGTGGCCAATTGATGTCCCAAATTCTCATGGCCTGCCTTACCTTGAGAGGGCTTCATGGCATGGTATGGCCTTACACTGGTGAGGCCGTGAGGGTAGATGTTGTATGGTCGGCTTGCCAGGTTCCTGAACACGATCTGAAATAAGGACAGCCAGCAGGAACGTTTAATGCCTTCTGAACATTTTGAACCCTTGAGGCTGCTCTCAGTGTCCTCACAGAGAGGTACACACTGGGCAGCTGTGCTCTGGGATCGGCTGCCTGCCAGTGTCCAGTGGGGAGGAGCCCAGATGTGTCTGGGACCAAAAAGCAGGAGTCAGAATAGAAGAAATGACTGTTTATTTCTCTACTAGTCTACACTGTCCATCTTTCAGGGAGATGCCCATTTTAGGGAGGGCATGAAAATATCAGATTTATTAAAGGGAAAGTTGCTGTCTTTAGTCTCACTTTGCATATGAGACAGAAGAGGTCTGTCAGTCCAGGAGGCCTCAGAGGACCAAGACGCTAAGTATGCACAGCAGTCAACAGCTTCAAAGTGCTCCCCACTTCACTGCATGAAGCCCTTCATTTATTTCTCTAAATAGCTCTGTCGGGGCTTTGCCACAGGTGTTACCTTCAGGTCCATGCCCACAACTACATAGGAAATCCCAGGCAGGGAGCAGAAATGTGAAGTTCCTGGAAACCATCCCATTCCCCCTAGCAGTAAACAAGTCAAGTGGTCAGTAGAGACACTTGGGGAGACACAAGCGACAGTCCCCAATACTGTATGGTAAGAGCACACAGATGGAGAAGAGTGGAGGATGAGAGGACACTCCTGCCTCAGAGGAAGGTGCTGGATGCCATGTGTCATGGATTAATTCACACGATTCCTAAGATGTCTGCAATGAAGTCAAATCAAGGGGACTGGGCCATATCCGGTGCATCTCTGCTGATCTCACTGAGAGTATTTAGCTTTAGCTTTCAGTAACATCTGCCTTTGTGGTGAACTTTGGACATTACCAAACATGATAGAGCACCTCAAGGACTTATGTCAGACCTCAGCCACAAACCAAGAGCTATTAGGAACAACAGCATCAAGCTTTGAAGTTTCCCCTTCCAGTCTCTCTTTGTGGAAAGCAATCTCTCTCTTACCTTAAACTGATCTCCAACCTCCCCCTTAATGACAGGCCCCAGAATTCCCTTGTCCAGTTGATCTGACACCTTGCGCTTCTTGAAGGTTGCATCCTCGTACTCCACGAACATCACTTTCTTATACTTTGAACCGATCTGCTGAGGGCCAGCCTCCAGGAACAGGCTTGTGATGTTTCTTTAGGCAAGGCAGAGAAAGAGCAAATGGGACGCTGTCAGAACCAGAGCAAGACCTTCCATCATCCAAGGACCTACACAGCTGTCCAGGGACGACCAGTGCACAGTGGTGACACCCACCCCTGCAATCATAATATGCATCCTGGGGAATAACGTTTCAAGTGATTCAGTGCTTCTTTAATGGAGAAAGCTTCAACTAGGTTGCACAGTAGCAGTCTTGGGCTGACACTGCCTTGGAGGGAAGTGGTGACTGTGAGAGCTGAGAGCATGACAGATTGTCCTGTGTCAGGGAACACCCCCAGTGTGCAGGCATAAGGCAGCAGAGCAGCTGCCTTTTTCTTGATCATCCCAACTCCTTCCCAGGAGCAAGGCCAGCCCTAAGCTGGTGTCCTGGTTTTGGCGGGGATAGAGTTAATTTTCTTTCTAGTAGCTGGTATAGTGTTATGTTTTGGATTTAGTATGAGGAGAATGTTGATAACAGTGATTTTTTCAGTTGTTGCTAAGTAGTGTTTAGACTAAGTCAAGGATTTTTCAGCTTCTCATGCCCAGCCAGCAAGAATGCTGGAGGGGCACAACAAGTTGGGAGGGGACACGGCCAGGACAGCTGACCCAAACTGGCCAAAGGGATATTCCATACCATGTGATGTCATGCCCAGTATATAAACTGGTGGGAGTTGGCCTGGGGGTGGATCACTGCTCAGGGACTAATTGGGCATCGGTCGGTGAGTAGCGAGCAATTACATTGTGCATCACTTGTTTTGTATATTCCAATTTTTTTATTATTATTATTGTTGTAATTTTATTATTGTTATTATTATCATTATTATTTTCTTCCCTTCTGTTCTATTAAACTGTTCTTATCTCAACCCATGGGTTTTATGGGTTGTTTCCCTGATTGTCTCAGCCATGCCACTGGGTGGGGGTGAAGTGAGTGAGTGGCTGCGTGGTGCTTAGTTGCTGGCTGGGGTTAAACCATGACACCTCCTCTGGCTTACCCTCCAAGGGGCTGCAGATGGGGATTTCTGCCCCACATGCCTTGCTCCAGCAGCCACTGGCTGGGATCCCCATCTAGGGCAGAACCTGGTGACCCCAATACCACGCCAGCCCCAGCCCACACAACCTGTGTCAGCAGAGCGACGTCAGGACTGTTGACAAGCATCATCACCATTTAGTGCTGACTAAGGTACTTCTGCTGAGATATTGCACTTGCATCACCTCCCCCTCCAAGAAGTGGGGCAGCAACAGGGGCTAATTGCCTCTGCCATCTAGAGCAGTTTCTTCCAGACAGGGCAAGGACACCCACACTCTGGGGCTGTGGGCACATGTCCCAGCTGTGCACAGTCTCCTGGCTGGAAGGTGAGAAGGGTCACCAGGCATTGCTGCCTGCTCAGAAGGGACTGGCCCTGGAGACCTGGGCAACAGAGAGACAAATGCCCCAGAGACAAATGCCTTTGTGGGTCATTTGGTAAAATGGAGCAAAGCCAGGTCCTGCCTTCCCATGGCCTCCCCAAGACCATCCTTGTCCTGCATCCATACTGTTAGTGTTAATAAAGAAGAACAAAACTGTCCAGGTTGGGCAGAAGGAAAATAAATTTCTGGAGAAGAGGGGAAGAGCTGGCAGGGCTGCCTCAAGGAGCAGCTTCATGGGCACGCATGCCTGCTCTCACCTGTCCAGAGACACTGGCTTCACGGGGGCATAGTCCCAGTCCATTTCTTCAGCTGCAATGTAGTGAGTCCAGGTCACAGGCTTCTCTTTGGCAAAAGAGCGCACTTGGATCACATGGTATGTTTCCTCATCTTCTTCAGGGTAATCCATATCTTCTGGCTCATCTGACAGCTTCCCCATCTTCATTAGGCGCTCCTCCAGACACTCCTCCACTTTCACAATGGCCTCCATGCCAGCTGGGTTTAGACAAGCCGGGCAGAAAGGGTCACATTGACATGCCAGCACAGGCGTGCACTCCCCCAGGCTCTGCTTGGGACATGTCCTCTCCACTACTGTCCCCATCAAATGGGCCATCACATGGGTCAACCTATAACATCCTGGTCACAGGTCAGACTGCATGTGGATGTAACACTATGGAGCAGGAGGGGCCTTGGAGCTGCAGCACTGGATAGAACCCTGAGCCCGGGCCATCCCCTGAACTTCATTTCCCCTGAGCTCTTGCAGAATAAGGTTACCTTGATGATGGGACAGAATCTGGCAGAACATCCGAAAGGAGCCAGCTGTTCCTGGCATGGTCTGGGCTGTGAGATATGTGGCAGGAGAGATTTGTAGGCTGCTGAGACGGTGGCTTCTCACCAGGAATGTGTGGGCTTCGAAGAAGATGGAGTGGACTTCTGGCCCAGTGCCCAACCCGATCACGTGCCAGTGGACCTGCTTCTTGAGGCACAGTGTGAGACCTGCCAGGAGAGAAGGACAGCATCCAGGAGTCAGCACTGCATCCATCCCTTGTCCCCACTCTTGGTGTCATGGACTCAGAGCCTGACATGTGCTGAGTCCCCTGCATCACAAGGTGGTCGCTTCAGGCTGGAGAAGTCTCATATGAATGTGGACTGTCTGAGCAAAACAGAGGCACAGGCCACATCATCCCTCTGAGATAAGACTAGGTTTACAGAGTGGGGGACTTTGGCAAAGGCTTTGGGAGGCATGCTGATGGGAGCTCACAGCGGGATGCAGTGGAAAAAAGAGGTAGATGTGCTCCTTGACTCTATAAACAGGGGAATCGGGAACTGGAGAGGGGAATAATTTGTTTGATCACAACACTGAAAAGCCTGATACTAAAACATTGCATCTGGGGCAGGGCTCCAGCATGTCCTCAGCAGTAGTTGAAATACCGCAAAAAGGGCAGAGAGAGGTCACGAGGATTATCTGAAGGCTGGAGAAAGTTCCTTCCTCTGAGAGATTCAAAGAGCTCAGTGTGCTTAGGAAATGGGAGAGGACTTGACTGCACTGTAAAAATATTCTCCTGGGGAGAAATTGAGTGTGTGCTGAAGGGCTCTGTAATCTGGCAGTGAAGTGAATAACAAGAACAAGTTCCTGGAAGCTGAAGCCAAACAAAGTCAAATACAGAGTCAACCACTTGTTTTTGGCACTGAGTGTGATAGGTGACTGGAACAGATCCCAAGAGCCCAGGAGGAGACAGGGTGGAGGCTCTGTCCCAAGGCCCTCAGCTCTCCATTGCCACCTTTCCATCAGACACCTCTCAGGCCAGGTCCTGCAGCCAGACAGGGGGTTGCTGGGTGGCAGTGGATATCTTCTCAACGGGAAAGCCACTGTGCAGCTACAGTGGCTGACCATGAGGTCTACTCAGGTCTTAAGCTCCATGGATCTACCAGGACAGGGAATTTAGGTGAGTTTTGCTTTTGCTTTCTATTGGAGAATGGCCAGACCCAGGTGGGAGGTTTCAGGGTGTGGTTCACCAAGGTTGCTTATGGTAATGACTCTCCTAACAGTGCTTCCCAGTTTGCCTTGGAGATTCTTCACTCTCAAGCAGCTTTGGACCTTCTCCCAGAAGAATATCAGAAAATGCCAACTTTTGTCTTCACTGAGACCACAAATGGCCTTTTCTTTTGCTTTTCTGGAGAAAAGGAGGCTGAGGGGAGAACTTATCACTCTCTACAATTACCTGAAAGGAGGTTGTAGCGAGGTGGGTGTCTGTCTCTTCTCCCAAGTAGCAAGTGATAGGACAAGAGGAAATGGCCTCAAGTTGCTCCAGGGGAGGTTTAGATTGGATATTAGGAAAAATTTCTTCAATGAAAGTGTTATCAAGCACTGGCACAGGCTGCCCAGGGAAGTGGTTGAGTCACCATCCCTGGAGGTATTTAAAAGACATGTAGATGTGGCACTTAGGGACATGGCTTAGTGGTGGACTTGGCAGTGAAAGGCTTATGGTTGGACTTGATGATCTTAAAGGTCTTTTCCAACTTAAATGATTCTATTCCCCAAATCCTAAAGGTGTGTTGCCACAGCCAGGCTAGTGAGAGCTGAATTTTCCCCTCAACGCACTATCTCCAGCCTCGTTCACAGGGCTACAAGAGATGAAACTCTTTGCTACCAGCACTATTCCTGGAGACCGAGAAGGAGGTCAGCTGCGTTGGCAACACAGACAGCCGGAAACAGGTCATGCCCCACTGTAAATGGGCAAGGCAGATTAAGGAGTTGAGAAGCGATAGTTTCTCTGGGGTGAACGCAGCCTAACATATCCATCACCTGGAAACCCCTCTTGATGTCCCTTCTCGCACCCTTTCACAAGCTATCTCACAGACCTGGCTACACCCCTGTTCCTAGCACCTCCCATGCCCTCTGTCCCTGTCCTGTACTCACCAGGCAATGAGCCATTGATGTAGCCATTGATGGTGTGCAGCTCCGTCCTGTTGTGAGGCAGGGGCTGAGGAGCTGCCAGGGAGCTGGGTTCAGTGTACCAGCTTTTCCCTGTGGAGAGAGGAGGATGCAGTCAGCTTTCACTTGAGAGCATTTCCAATAAAAAAGAAACCTTCCCACTGGGGTGAAACAGTATAAAAGCCAAAATCCAGGGAGGTCAAATGTGTGGTGCCTGTTGGAAATCCACAGCAGACCTGGCCATGGCTCTGCATGAATGTGGTGGTGACCATTCCACATGACAGGGCATAACTCCCCACAGCTTTAGCCTGTGTGATGGGAACAAGGCCAGGGCATGGGACGGGGGAGCTGGGGGGGCGCTGCAAGCTCCCTGCATCTGGGGAACTGAAGAAGGAGTGTCAGTACTGCACCAGGAGCACATTGGTTGGGGAGGCTGTATAAGGCTCAAACCCTCAGGAGGCAGTGTGGGAGCTGAGCAGCTGTGCTCACACCATGGCCAAAGCATGCGCCCCGGACCAAGCTGAATTCAAGGTCTGACACCAGACAGCAGGGTAGTTACCTTCATCAAACACTGCGAAGAGCATCACAAACTCTTGCCGCGTGTCCTCGTTCCCATCGCTCGCCAGGGTGCCTGCAAGATGCCACAGGATGCATCTCTTTATAGGTCAGCAAGTACCATGCCCGTCTCCCAGGGAATTCCCTTTGTGCCCTCCAAGAACTGGTAAATCAAGGACAGGCTGTGGATTGCTTTTGTCACTTGTCACGACTGGCACAGCCCTGTTTCCAGCCTTGCAGTCCCCAAAAGCCCATGGTTGAGAGGCAGCTGCACTCAGAAGGCATCAAAAGGTCAGTTTGTGCTGCCTTCCACTTGAAGGCTCTCAGGATCCACTTAGTCACCTGGAAGAACCCATTTTATCTAGCCTCCTCATCGGCACCATTGTCTGTGTGTGCTCATTGCTCATCGTCTAGACTTTGCTTAGTGGAGAAACTGCTTCTGGTGAGACACTGGAGCCTGCAGACAGTGCCCTGGGAGGAGGTGACTCGTACCCATTCCTCTTCAGTGACTACAGAGGGGTCTAGACAACTACCTCCAGGAGTTGGCTCAACCAGGGGTGACCAATCGCACCCCAGGTACACTTCTTGGTGCCTTGCATCCAGCAAGTATTAACAGCCAGGATTTCATCACCTCCATGTTTACTGAAGGAAGAGGAGCAGGCACAGGTACTGTGGACCAAGCAGTGCCCCAGGTGTCCTGCCTCTCTCCTGCCTCATCCTTAACCTTGCAGATACAAACGTCCCTCTAGTTCTTCTGACAAAACCCTGTTTGACAAAGCACCCTGGCTGACGCTGAACTATCACAGCTTGGTGAAGCTCTGAAGGGAAGACAAACATTTATGCCTCCATAGCGATTCATCTTAGATAAGGTTCAGATACAAGGTAGGAGATTTCATCTATGGTCTGAAATCTTGCAAAGGAAAGAAGCAACTGATTTCTCTCCAACAGGGAAATCCAAAGTGTGTTTGGTTTCTGCACTGGGAATAGACTCTTTGATGAAAGGGCCAAACCCCAGAAGTGCTGTTGTTGACCACAGCTTACTCACTCCACTGCTATGTTCAGACTCTTTTGAATTTTCTGCTTTTCAGTTCACGATTGCATGTGACCTGTCCCCATCCTGTGCTGTCCTTACCAGGTCGGCACACGAGCAGAGCTCCAATCAAACCGGAGTTGATGTCCTTCACGCTGTCAGTGTTGGAAGAGTAGGAGTGGGTCAGGCATGGTGAGTCACCATCCGTCGGGCCCTTGTTTTCCTGGATTTCCCAGATGTATGTGTGTGTCTTCCCTGGATCCACCCTGTCACCCTCCTTCTCTGGCTGGCTGGTCTCATCCTCATACCCTGCACCTAAAGCCAAAGGAACAGGCAAATGTCACTGAAGATTCATCCCCAACACATCGTAGCTACAGAAATGCCTCTTCCCCCAACCCAGAGCACAGCCTCCCTCCCCCCCAGCCCCTGGGGCCAGCCCAACTCCCACCAGTGATGGCCGGTCTCAGGGCAGTGAGCAGAGCTGTGCTGGAGACTTGCTTGTTGGGCTGTGTACCCACCACCTGCCCTGATGGTGGAGGGCACAGCCATCCTGGCCCTAAGCATCCAACCTCAGGTTTAACCTATGTATTACCCCTATAACTGATATGGGTTTGCTCTGGGCTGTTTGCTCATCTCAGCTTATGTCTGGGCTGGGCGTGGTCTTGTTGTTGCCCTAGGCTAAGCCATCTCTCTGACTGTCCTCGTAGATGGACCTGAATAGCAGGGTCAGCGAGGGACGTGCTCCCTCCTGGCAGGCAGGTAGCAGAGCAGGAGGTGCTGTGCAAGGGCTTGCAGCACCTTGCTATTGCCTGACTTACCCTCTGACGCCTTCCAGTAGGACACCCCGATGGCGTGGAGGTTGTATGGGCGAGAGGCCAGGTTCTTAAACATGACGACCACTGTGTCATAGACTTCTGCTCGGATGGTGGGGCCCAGGAGACCTGAAGGGGGAAGACAACAAGGTCAGGCAGCTGGGGTCAGGCAGCTCACACCCATGGCCCCAAAAGGTCTGGGCTTTCCACCTGCACAGTTAGTGGTTGTCCCTCACAGTGTGGCACCATCAACTGCTCTGGCACCAGCAAAGCTACCTGCATCCCCAGCAGCTCTGCCATACTGGGACTCCACCCAGGTGCTTCCCCATCGCTGGCCAAGGGGCCACCAAGCGCCCAACCCCAGATGAGTTTGGCCGCTGTCAAGGAGAGCTAGGGCTCACCATGCTGCAGGTGCTTCTTACCCATCCACGCTGGCTTGGGCTTGGGCTGTGTGAACGAAGCATCAGGATACTCCACAAACACGGCCTTCCTGTACCGGGGAGGGACACCAAGTATGGGGGGCCGTGGGCCTGGGTGCCCTGACACACTGCAGAAGGAAGGAAAAGCCAAGGCTGATTGCGCAGCCCTGTCCATGTATGGGCAGCAGCCATCCTCTTCCTCCCCTCCCCCAATCTGCCTGTACCATGCCAGCCCTAGAGATTTCTCACCCTGTTGTGTCCTTTGGGTTTCCTGACAACCCACAGGTGTGTTTGGAAACATTTTGCTCAGCTCACAGATGACAACATGGCAGTGATTAATGTTGTGGTGTCAGTCATGATGAAGAAGACAGAAGGGCAGGAGGCACAGAGCTGTACCCAGCTGCGGCTGGGAGTGGCCACAGCTGCAGGCATTGCGGCCAGCCTCCCGCCTCGTGCCTTGCCTGGCTTCATGCTTCCCCACTAGCAGAGACCTCAGGCACTGGCAGTGCTGTGATAGCAGTGCCATGGTGGCCTCTGTCCCACAGCCACCCCCCCACCCCATCCCCAGCACCTTCAGGTGTGGCAGACACATCACATCACACACATAACCTCAAGCATCCTCCTGAGCTCCCCCTGGGAAAGAGCCTGTGTCAGGCTGCATGGCAGGTCATGGCAGTTTGCTCTGCAGTCTGAGCAATGTCCCCACATTTGTTTCTTTTCTGACCAAACTGTGATTTATAGCCACCCCTAAAAAACTACTCCCTGCAGCAGTGGGATAAAGGAGCCTTGAACGTATTTCACCCCACTTATCTCTGCTGGCCACTTTCTATCTGTAAGCAGCTTAACAAATTCATTTTCCAAAAGGAATCCAGCACGTTTATCAGGATAACAAAGCCATGAATTTCTCCAGGGATTTTAGATGCTGGCTTATCAGCCCCAGGACTGAGACCATTTCCAGTAATCACACAGATTGCTTCCAGCCTTGTTTTGTTTGGAGCAAAAGCCAGGTGGTATTTTCTTCCCTCTGAAGAAGCATTGCTCGCCCCTTCTGACTAAGCCTTCATTCAAGCAGCAGTTCCCTTTGCGACTCTTCCTTAAAAGGAAGAGGAAGGAGTCAGAGTGACTCAAATTTAGGAAAGGGCGACGCACGCTCACCCCCATGCTGCCAGCTGGAAGTCACCAGCAGCCAGAGGATGCTGTGGGGAGAGCAGGGTTCACCTCCCTGGTGGCAGAGCAGGATGGGCACCCACGAAAACCCCACATGCGCCCAGCTCCTGCCTTTCCCACCATGGCTATAACCCCATGTTTGGGCTGGCAGGAGGGCCCCAGCAGACACAGCCCCAGTGAACAGGGCCACTGCATTCAGCTGACTTTGCCCACGAGCTGTTACCACTCCTGCTCGATGGCTGTAGGGTCTGGACCAAGCTTTGCTCTCCAGGGTGACCCCATGCTGGGAGGTGGCAGTGCTGCATGGTCACTGGCACTGGGCTGTCCACTGTCGGGAAGCTGTGCCTTAATCTCTGACTCAAAGAAAGCCCAACTTTGAAAATACATCCCTGAGATATGAGGGTCTGTTCCTGCTAATTCTGTGGTGTACAAGGCAGAAATCCTCTGAAGCCAGGGGGATTTTGCTGGCATGCAGGGGCATGGCCAGGAGGAGACTTGGTGACACCAGGACTCAGCACTGGGTCCCAGCTGGCATGGCAGAGCCTGACGGCCTTTGCAGGGAATGAGGAGGCAGAGTTCAGTGCAGGGACATCTGATCCAAGTGCTTCTGGCCAGTCCTCTGCACTTGGGGTCCCCATGGACTTCCAACCCCAAGGGCGGCTGAAGCCAAGGCAGGGAGATAAGTTCCTGGCGCCTTCAATCAGCATTGTTAGCCACACTATCTGTTCATCTCTCAGAGCTGGGAGACTGCCAAGATAAACACCCTGCACTGCTGAAGCACTCAAACATGGGCTGCTGCTATATGGCTGCCAGCTCCAATCCCTGGGGCCATCACAGGACGTGCTGGTCCTGACTCTGACTCTGCTGGTAGGGTTGTGTTTGGGAGGAAGAGAAACTGAAATCATGGGGAAGGCATAAGCAGCTCTGGCCTGGTGTGCCATAGCCCATTCATTTGTCAGAGCCTTCCACAAATGTGCCAGAGAAATCACTGGATACATTCAGGGGTTTTGGATGTCCTGCCTGGAGGTGCACCCTTAGGGGTTGCCATGAGATACTGGTATCATGAGGGAGAACAGGTGGAGCAGAAGACACCCTATGCACAGCTTGGAGGCATCCTAGCTCCAGTAGCAGCTCTGCTCCTGCCACGCTCTCCTGGCTTGCTCCTGCATGCCCCTTCTCCCCAGCCTGGCTGTTTACCTGTGCCCTCCCAGAGCAGGGGGAAGCGGGCTGAGGCTGCAGGACCAGGGAAAAACCACCATCATCCAGCTGGGAACAGCTATGTCAAGCAAGCCCTGATTCCTGCCATGGCTCTGCCAGAAGCCACGCTGCCAGGGCACACCCTGCCTCTCCAGGGTGGAGCACACCACCAGGTCCCTCTGAGAAAGCCAGAGTTATCTTTCTCCATTTTAGAGAAGGACAAGTGATCTCAGACTGCCTGCTGATGCCCCGCTCATCCCCAGGGCAGAGCCAGGTCCCTGAGTCACTCCTGGGTCAGAAACGGTGTGCAAGCATGTCATTAAAGCCAGTGCCAAAATGGAAAGCCACAGGGCTGAATTAACAGCATGAGTGACCTCACCTCCACTGAAGCCTAATGGATCTGAGTGCAATGTTAGTAAAAGCAGGGCAGGGGGGGCATTAGTAAAACAGGGGGGTTGCTGGATGCAATTTTCCTACTGAAGTAACCAAAGGGGGGAAAACCAATGTAACTCAGTGATTATGGCAGCTAGTCAGGTTGACTGGGATCATCACTGGAGCCTAATCACAGCTCCTCGCTGCTCAAGCCAGCGTGGGTCTGAAATGGGGCCATGGGCTCACACCACCCCAGCACAGAGCCTGGGGAAAAGGGTGTGGCAGCAGGGCGGAGTGAAGGGGTACAGCTTGATCCACAGGGGATGTAGCCATCCAGCTCTGCTCCTCATGCTGAGCTCAGAGCAGCCCGTTCACAGCCATGAGCGTCCAAGCCAGCTGCGTCTCCAGATAACACCATCCTGATGCCTGAGCAATGCAACTGCCACGTTTCCTTCCTACTCCAAAGTATTTGGGAAAACCCACTATGCCTTCCTCCCTCTTGTGACTGTGTACAAACACCATTCTTTGACCAAACACTAAAAATTATTTTCATTCCCTAAAGGAAAAATTTCAGCCCCAGCAATGTAACGTACACAAAGGTATAAATAACTAAAGCTGCATTTTACCAGGGGCAGACACAGTGGAGAGCCTTTGTTGCTCTGAGTTATGTCACGGGGCCACAGCCAACCTCCCTCTGCAGCCCCTAGGCAGGGAGGCACAGGACCCCATCTCCCCTCACATCTCCCCAAACCTCCCAGGATACAGAGCAAAAGAGAAAGCACAGCTGGAGAACCAGCTCTTGGCTCTCGGCCATACTTTAAAGGGTCACAGGCAAACGGCATTAAGGTAAAGCAGTGCAGTAGTGCAGAGCAGGTCTGCATTTCTCTCTGCAGATTTAGTCCACCTGTGCATTATCAGGGCTTGCATTTAGTGACTCCTCATTGCACTGAAATACCCATTCCCAGCTGTACCACTGTGCCAGGTTGCCCCCATGCACCTGCCTGCCTGGACCCAAGCTCACAGTGCTGTGCATGCCAGTGTAGCAGAACACCCATAGCAGGCTGCTGGAATTGCAATAGAAAGAGCTTTACCCTGCAGGCGCTTGCAGCACGGAGAGCAGGTCGCTGTGCGTGTAGTCCCAGGCAGTTTCCACTGCACCAATGTAGTATCTTCTGACTTTGCTGATGCCCTCCTCAACCAGGCAGAGGAGCAGGAGATTGTGCAGGGCTCCCACCAGCATCATGCCTGCTGGCTGGGAACCACTCTGGCTTCAGAAGGAAAAGTGAAAAGGAAGGAATGAAAACAGAAAGAGGAGAGAAAAGCCTTTATCTTCTCATCCAGCTGTTGTAATCCACAGGAGACAATGACTTAAAGCCAGCACCCAGAGGCTCAGTCAGAGCTCTGGAGAGTTTCCCAAAGACATCAGGAGAGGAATCACTGGAGTGCGTTAATGCAAAGAGGAGTGTGTGAGCGACTGACTCTCCCTCTCTTCCTCTGGGGTGGCAATGAGAGGAGGAGAGGAAAAAACAAAAGGAAAAGGGAGGGCAAGGGCAGCGGTAAGCTCTGCTGAAGGACCCAGCTGGCTTGGTGTCCTGGCCCATGTCCAGGAGTGAGGTGAGGAAAAGGGAGGGTTGCAAAGGAAGGGGAATTTAGGTGCGGCCTCTGCCTGGTCCCACCTTCCCTCTCACCGCAGAGGGGAAGGAGGAGAGCGGGTAGCAGGCCAGCACCCTGCTGCTGCTTCTGGCACAGGAGCCTTTATTTCCCCCACAGATCAGTCTGGGCTTGTGTCTAGGGCTGGAGTCCCCCAGGGAGCTGGCAGCTGCCTTCTGTACCTGGTAGCCCACATAGTTGAGGAAATGGCAATTTATGGGAAAATTTGCCTTCAGGATGCAGATGGCTTACTGCTATGAAGCAGGAGAGGCTGCCCTGTGCCCCCCAGTGCTTGGAGCCCACAGGGCACTTTGTATCTGCAGGGACAGGGCGGGAGGTGAGGAAATAGCCAGGGATGCACATATGCATGTACATATGTGTAGTGTATCCCTGTCCCCTGGGTGCCTGCACCCCAAGCAGTGATGATTTAGCCACACAATCTCGCTTCCAGCCACATGGGAGGAAGAGTGTCGGGGTGATCCCTGGGAGTCCCCCTCCTGCCAGCTGCTCCTCACGCTTCTTCTCTCGTCTCAGGGTCCTGCAGAATAGCTCAGAGAAGATGCACTGAAATGTTTTTGCAAACTTCTTCCATTTTAAACTCACAAATTTTCAATGTTTCTTTTTAAAAGCCCAGGAAATCCACCACCACCACCCCCAAATACACACACGTGCTCACGTGCACACGCTGGCACGTGGTTCTCCCTTGGCTCACAAAGGCAGGAAGGTGAGGAGGAACACCCTGCATGGTTCCAGTGTCCACTAGGCAAGTGAGGTGGGGAAATGTCCCATAAATGATGCTGTAGGGCAGCAGGAGTGCAACGGGGGCAGTGACCCATTTGGTGACAGTCCCAGTGTGTGCAGAAGCATCCATGTGACGGGTCTTGGTGCCTGGCCAACAGAGGGAGGCGGTGGGGATGGTGGAGGGATGGGTGTTTTGGGGTCCCAGATGTGAATCCTTAGTGCGGGGCGGATGGGATGGGTGATAGGAGCTGAGCCCCCCAGGTAGGGGTAATCCCAGCGGATGCGGGAACATGTTCCCTGATGTCCCACTGCCCCATGTAGCCCAGCATAGTCTGGGAATGACCTTGAGGATCCCAGCCGCATGGGCTCACTGTGCAGGAGCACCCTATGTCCATGGGGTCAGTGACAGCTCTCTGTCCCCCTCCCCCAGAGAGGGGCCAGTTCTTGCCACCTTGCTGGGGACACCCCCTCTCTTCCCACCCCTCTTCTTACAGCAGCCCTGGGCCTGAGGGGGAAAACCATCCCGGGCAGCTGTGTCTGGCCAGGGCTCCCATGGCAGCAGCAAGGCGCACCTGGGGGAACTCCCCCTCGGCCGGTGTAAAACCCCAACCTGCCAAGGGGCTCCCCACTCCTTCCTGGGCTTGCCTAGGGGCTGGCTGACACAGCAGGAGCTGGGACAGAAAGCACTCCCCCCTGCACCACCCAGCCTGCTCCAGGAGAAGCAAAAAGCCAATGAGAAACACATTTCCTCCAGCTCATGCGCTGGCAGCTGGCTCCATGCCCAGCCTGGTGCGCCTTTTCTTTGCGAGGAAGATGAGCAACAACCTGCCCCATGTTTTCCAGCAAGTATTTTGGGGCAAAACAAGCTGTGTGTGACATTCGGGGATGCCCTGGGTGCTTTGCACCACCTGCCCCGGCGCGGTGAATCAGAAGGGTATTGTACAGTGCTGGAGGGGACGGGGTTGTCTGGAGCTCTGGGAGAGACATGGGAGATCCAAGCTGTGCTTCTGGCACTGGTGTCCCCTGCAGTACGGATGTGACTTTATCCCAGTCATCCTGTCTGGGAATCTCTTGGTGCTGTGAGACTGTGCTCACCCAGAAAGGCTGGAAAAGGTGTTTCTTCCAGAAACAAGCAGATGGGGAAAATGTCACCAAGCAGACAACACGACTGTGAAGAGGGCAGTCGGGGGGTGGCAGCATGGTATAGGCATGTGGGAAGATTGGGGTTGCCTGTCAGGAGCGGTGCTCCAGTTCTGGGTACTGGAGATCTGCATGGATCCAGGCACTCCAGGCACTGTGGGATGACAACATCCAGGGATCACAGAGGGGAGTCAGGCAAAGGTTCCTTTGGGGGCTGCAGTGGCAGGAGCCTGGACACAGTCACAAATTAATGGTTGTGACACTAGCAGGTGCTGAATTGCTGGGTTTAAACATTTTCAGCTACTGGAAGGCAGCTCCAGGTTCTTGACCCAGAGACATAAGAGTAAACTGGAGAGATGGGGTCTAACCCGAGGGAGCAGAAAGAAAATTATATTATCAAGGTACTCAAGGCTGTGGGAAGAGGAATCCAGGTCTGAAACTGGAGAATACTTGGAAGTAACTTGGGGAGGGGGCCCAGATCCTGGCACTTGCTGCATGCAGTGGGTAGCTTTGTGCAAGTACATAACAGCCAGTGCAGAGTGAAGCATGCCAAGGACAGCTGGGCATCCGCAGGGACCCTGACTCCTCCCCCGGCACAGCCTGCTAAGCTGGAGCCCACATGCCCCAGCAAAAGCCTGCATGGCCCCAGCAAGTGGGGTGGCATTAGCAGCCCTGGCTCTTCCGAGGGCTCTGCTAGCCCATATGGGTGCCACTGCAAAGCATCAGCATTGCCCACGCACGGATGGGCCAGACAGTAGCAGACAGCTGCACTTTTGAGAGAGCTGCAGAGAGGCATTGGCATTCTGGGCCTGCCTGGAGCGAGGCACAGTGTAAGCACACTTGCCCATCCTCAAACCTCCCCATGAGACAGCGCCAGGGCACTGTCCTCCCATGCAAATGTGATGGGGAAGCCAGGACAGGCTCCTGCCACTGAAAGTCCCAGAGAAACCTGCTTGGCCAGAGCCAAGGATCCACATGCATGAAGAAAGTGCTGGTTGTTTCCCCAAACTGTGCAGTTCTCAGCTCAATACGGGGCTGGGGCAGATAAAAATGACTCAGAACAAAAAGTGAGCCATGTCTAATCTCTCCTGGGACTTTTTTGTGTGTACGTGTGTGTATGTGAGAGAGCGAGTGACTCATGGCAGCTTCTCAGGAATGCAGAGTATGTCAGAAGCAGCAGCCACCCACAGGCACTTGCCCTTCCCAGCACTCACATGGGCAGAGGGCACCAAGACACTGGCTGTGCTGCATGGCACCAGCAATCCAGTGGAAGGACCAGGCATGACCCCTTGTACCAAGCGCTTCCAAGCTGGAGCATTTCCCGCTGCTGCCCGCATCCCACCTGGACCCTGCCTGCCCTGGGGAGGGCTTAATTTTGGTATGCAGCTGCTCCAGAAAGAGGAACAGCAGCCCGAGGGTCAGCGGGACACATCCCTGCTCTTCCACAGATCAGCCCTGGGCAAGTCCCTGCCACATGGGCTTGCCATGCTTCTTCCCCATGCCGCCAGGTGCATGCTGCTGGCTGGCTCCTGCCCAGCCTACCGCCCATACCCACCTGGATGTGTGCCACGCTGACTCATTTCACCAAATGCTGCAGGAAATCCCTGTCACCTTTCCAGTGCCTCCCTGCACAGTTGGAGTGAAGGATGCCGAAGAAGCCTCCTCTCCGGAGCCAGCACTGGGGTTTAGTCACAGGAGATGTGTTTATCCCATGTAACCAGCCCCACTGTGCTCTGCAAGGGCAGAGGTGCTTTAGGGGAGCTGCTTTTTTCAGAACCCACTGTCTCAGTTAGAAGGAAAAAATATGAAAACAAACCACCAACCAAAAGAGTCACCTCCTGGTGCTTTTGTCGCCATCCAGGCTGCTGCAAAACCAGGCCAGATGGAGAGACAAACCTTGGGCTTAGTGCAGATAAATCACAGCAGGAACAAAGCCCACACTTGTCCTTGGGGGAAAAAAACTCCCTCCTTTGGAACCAAAGCTCTGGGCTGGAGAAGAAAGGCCTGGCAGACCTTGCTTGGCTGCTGCACGCCAACAATGATGGAGAAAGAAGAGGCTGCAGCCCCATGTAGTTCGCAGATCAGCCGACCTGCAGACAGCAGGACCCCAAAAGAGCAGGACCACAGTGGGACTGATGGCACCAACACCTCTGAATATCTGGCAAATCCAGCCCTGAGGTTCCCTAGCCCCAGAGCACAAATGCTGATGTGGAGGAGGTCCCCAAAACAAGCCATCTCTCCTCCCCTGGCCTTCCCTGCAGTAAGTGGGTCAGTGGAGCATTTCTCCTTTTTCTCTCTCGTTTCTCACATCGGAGGCATCTCTGAATGATTCAGGCAGCAGGAGCACAACAGCCATGCTCCTGACACAGGGTGCTCAGGGGTCTGTGCCTGCAGGAGCTGGGGGGGACAAGCATTCAGGGATCTCACTGGCCAGAGGACGCTCCCTGCAGCTGCCGGCTTTGCACGGCTATTGCTAAATGGTCTTTGCTCCTCAAGTGTCAGAGCAGCCTGGGGAAAACAAGAGCAGCCTCCATGCACACATGTCCTTCATAAGTCACCTAATTATCCTGGCTGATTAAATGAAGCTCACAGCAATTGCTCTCTCCTGGGCTTGCTTTGAGGGTTGCTGCTGCTGAGTCAGCCTGGAGATGGGGTTATGTTCCCATGAGGTGTCTGGTTTTTTTGTGTCTGTTGCGTGCTGTGCTTAGCTCATCTCTTGAGACACCCTGGCTGCTGCAAAAACTCCTGGAATAAGCCCCCAGGGCTGCTCATATTCAGCAAAGCTTCCCCTCAACCGTGCAAGAAGTGGCTCTCCTGCACAGATGCTGTGCTTGGGGCCATGGGGAAGGGACATGGTCATGTTCTGCCTTACCCCTCTTCCCTGGTGCTCAGTGCTGCTCAACCCTGGCAACCTCACACTGACAGAGCTCCTGGTCAGCCAGAAAAGGGTCTAAATCTAACAACAGGAATTTAACAGCGCTCCACAGGAATGGCTGTTCAAGAGAAGCACTGTCTCGGAAAACTCCTCTCTTCATCATTGCCAAGAATAAAGGAGACCTGGATGCAGGGAGATGTAGCAAGCTCCTGTGCAGCCTGAAGACGTCAACCCAGCTGCCCCCCAGCCCTGAGCTGTGCCTGTCGTTGGGGCAGACCCCTGAGCCTGGGGATGCCACTGCCACTAGCGTCCATGAGTGTCCATGCACTGCGCTCACATTGTCCCCACATGCCCAGCCCAGGCCTTGGGGCTGGCAGGGGTGCCTGCTGGCCAGGTAGCAACAGGAGAGGCTGCAGACTCATGAGATGGGGGGATTGTCAGGGAAGATCAACTAGGATCCTGGCCAAAGGGGCAAAAAACAGGCAAGAGTTGAATAAGGAGATTATGGCACATCCAGGAATTGTTATTCACCTTGGACAGCTGGGCAAACTGCTGCAGGGAGCAGCAGGACTTGCCCACAGTCACCTGCAAGGCAGCAGCAAGTCAGAAAGAGAGCGCCTGTATCACCTGAGCAGCTGCTCAGTATCATTTGCTGTGCTCCAGGCTGGCTGCATCCATTCACTGTCCAAAATCAGTGCTTCTCGGCAGGAGGGACGGCTCGAGGGGTGGTTGGGGGCTCACTGCCGCTCTCAGCACAGCGCTGTGCCTGGTGCCAGGCTGCTCAGCCTGCCCTCCTGCCCTAAACCTGGCTGGCAGAAATCCCAGCTGCTGGCAGGAGAGAGCAGAAAGCCCCTTCCTTTGCGGCATGGAAGTGGGGGAGGCTGGGGGAGAGCTGGCCTACGCTAAAAAGTCCCCATGGCAGCTGGGAGGGGAGTGAAGAAGAAAGGCTGTTGCTCCCATCCATAGACACTGAGTGGCATGACAGGCTGGAGCCTCAGTTTGTTTCATTTCCAGAAAATGAGAAAAGAGAGAGAGACAGCAGCAGTGAGAGAAACCCCACTGAAAATCCCCGTGCTCTTGTTTTGACAGGGCTGAGCTGCAAATTTCCTTTCTGCAAGCTGCAGCGTGCCCCCAGCCAGCCGCCAAGCTGGGGCTGTCCCGATGCAGCTGTGTGACGCCAGCACGGATGTCCCAGCTGGGGGAAGGGGAATTCAGACATTGCTTCTCACCATACTAAAAGCAGCGACAAGGTGGCCTCCTCGGCAAAGCGCCATGCAGCCGGGGCCACAAGGCCAGCAGCATTGGGGCCACATCATGCAGAGCCACCGGAGTAGCAGCTTGAGAGCCCCAGGACACTGCAGCCCTCCAGGTCCCTGCACACCAGGGACATGTTTCCTATCGACGGGGGACCCTGGCATCTGGCGGAGATGGCCAGGTATGGTGCCTCACTGAGGTGCCTGGGGGGGCACCATGGGTCCATTTACAGAGCATTTTGGGGGGCTCTGCAAGTGGGGGACATGGTTTTGCTGACCGTGTTATTGCCTGGTACTGCTTGCCCTGACTGTGCACAGCCACTGGAAGCCTGCATGGGCTGGTGAGCTGTGGGTTAGCCCAGCCACACAGGCTGGGAGGTGGTGGTAGTGCCAGGAGGGAGGGAAAGCCCTGGAGACAGGGAACAGCTTTTTGTGCCTGTGTCTTCTGAGCTGACCAGGGCTGCTCGCCAGGAAGGTGCCTTGCAGGGAGCTCCAATAGCTGCAGGGTACTGAGGTGCTAGTGCTGGACTCTGCTGCTGCACCCACTGGCCCCTGTGCCACCCTCTGTACCAAGCTGGGCCTGAGCCCGCTACACAGGAGCCCCCAACCCTGCAGCCTCTCCAGCCTCCCTGTCAGCCCAGCTCCTTCCCCACCGTGGGAGGAAGCCGAGCGCCTGCCCTGGGTGATGGTGCAGGTGAGCTGGGAAAGATAGGTCCACGCTGCAGATGCTCAGGCTAGTGGGTGCCCCTGGGACCAAGTGTGTGTGGGATCCCCCAGGTGGCACCGGGGAGGAGGCACAAGAGGAACCCTGGCTGGTCCCAGGGCATGGGGGCAGCTGTTTGCCTGCAGGGAGACAAAACCAGGGACTTGCTGCACGGGGATGGGAGCCCACCACCTACTGGACATGCAGGAGACACAAGTGCCACCTGACACCGGTGTTCAGATGGGATTCCCAAGATGAAACACTGCTGCCAGGCGCCCACTTGGCCCCAGCAATCCCTCCACATAGGCCATGCCCTCCCTGGTCACATCTTCTCCCAGGGGAAGCTGCTCTGCTTGCTGCCAGCCCTGCCTAGAGCCAAACAGAGACCCAGCAAAGAAATGGTGCTCTTGGCTGCTCAGTAGTCGGTGTAGGATCTGTCTGACAGTCTCACTAACAGCTACATCTGATTACTGGGTCACCAAAGGGTGACCACGCTGCACCTGCAGGAGCTGCCCTCTGATCTGCTGGGGACAGGACGACTGGGGCTGCCTGGGAGTATGGTGGGGGCAGAGGGGAGCCCTGATCCTGAGTAGTGCCATGGGGCTTTGGCTGCCCAGGAGAGCAAATGCAGGAGCTTTCCAGTTGCCAGAAAGTAAATAAACCCTTGTGGAGTGCAGTCTCCTTCTTCGGGTGGTTATGAGGGCAAAAGCCATTTGGACCATCCTATCTACAGGGTCCCTGGAGCTCAAGGGCTGGGCACTGGGCTGGACACCTGGATTCTCTCCTCCTGCACCCCCACAGCACCCATCAGTCCAGCTGTGGCTTGCCTGGCCCTTGGCACCTCAGATGGCTGAGTCCCAAGGCCCAAACCTGCTGTGGGTAGCAGCCACCAGCCCCCACAGGACGACTGTGTGCAAGACATCACGCCTCGGTCCCCATGGAAGTGTCCTGCCACTTTGGTTTGGGCGTGGATACAGTGCTCCAGCTGGTTCCCCCTAATCAGGGCAGTGCAGGAAACACTTGCGATGCTGCTGTGGCTCCTGACATGTCCCCGCCTGCTTGCGAGGGGGAAGGAGGCGCTCTGCTATTTGCTGTGGGGTGTCCCGGCCACCATGGCAGACTGCTGCTCTTGGTTCCCAGAATGTTGTCTGTTCTCCCACCCAGTCTGCACCACCTGTGCTCCTGCTCCCACTCAAGCACTGGTTTCCGTTAACCCCACAGGAGGGTCAAATCCGCTCCTCCTTCACTTACAATCTCTCCAGGAGGATCTCTTCTTTTTGCCTGTTGTGTCTCAGGTTTTCCAGCTTTGCTACTTCCTGGGCAGCCGCATCCCCAGGTGGGAAGTAGGTGGCTTTTGTTCTGCAGGAGTGCAAGTGAGTAATGGCTCAGAAATTGGAGGGATCATTGTTTCAGGGGAGACAGTAAAATGTGTTCCTGCCAGGCAGCATGCCTGGGCTGCCCAAATGGGCTCGGGGTCAGGCAGGGGCACATCAGGGCAGAGCTGGGTATGCATGCTGCACACAGTGCAAGCAGACCCTCCATACCACTTCCAACATGCCTGAGACCCCGGCTCCACCACACACCTGCACTGCTCCTCTGTGACCCAACATGAGAAAAGAAGTCCTGGCCCATGTGCCAGGGTGCTGAGCTGCCCACGAAGGCTGTGTTTGTTTTAAGCAAATGGCAAAAGGCACTGCTTCTGTGGAGTGACAGCTTGCAGCTGAGCAAGAGCCTCCCATGTCAGAGGGAGCAAACTGCCATGGGCCTTAGGAAGCTTTTAAGACACCCTTGGAGCCCCCTTTGTCCCACCCCTGGATGCCGCAGGCCCCCTCGTGCTGCACTGATACTCTGTACCTGAGCCAGTCCTCCTGGAAGACCCCACAGCAGAGCCACCCACGGCACCAGGGACACAGGGCCTGACCAGATGATGCTATTGCAGTAGCAGAGGGCACAATCTTTTAAAGGGACACACTGATGGACACCAGTGGGCGCACAGTCGAGGCCAACGCGTGCCCACATGCATGGCCGCAGCCGCTCTACACCCACACGCGTGCCCGAGCTAACCCCACGCGCGCCGCCGCTACGTGCTCGCCCCCCTGCCAGTGCGTTCCTCCTCCCAATGACGCGCCGGGGGCGTGGCGGGGCGCGGCCACGTGAGGGGGCGGTCGCGCGCCTGCGCAGCCTGGTCACGTGCCCGCGGCGGCGGCGAAGGGAGCCCAGTGGCGCCATGGCGGTGCCGGGCGGAGGTGGGCCGGGATGGGAGGGGAGGGGAGGGATGGCGGCATGGCGGCATGGCGGCGTCGTCCCCGGCTCCCCCAGCGCGGCCCCTCCGGCAGAGAGCAGAACCCGTGCCCTGCGCGGCACCGTTTCCATTGGTAACGCGCGGCGACCGGTACCGGGGCCTGGCACCGCCTGAGGGCCCGAACCGCCGCAGGACGCTCTGGAGGCGGCTCCCGGAACAGGGCTTCTCAGCCCGCGCCCCGGCATCAGGGGCATGACCTGCGGGAACACCGAGGAGTGTGAGGAGTCCCGGGGACAGAGTCCGAGTGGGTCTCAGGGGCTCTGGGGGGTGGTCTGAGACCCTCGACGTAGGGCGTGGGGCCTGGGGGTTCCCAAAGGCCCGGGGAGAGTGCCAAGATCCATAGGCTGTGTGACTGGGTGGAGATTCGGTGTCCCTGGGGAGGCCCTGGGCAGCTGGCAGGGGGCTGTGGGACAGCAGTTCTGGCACTGAGCCTCTCCAGGTGCCTGCAGGTGTGAAGGAGGACTCATTCAACGTGCTGGACCTGGCGGAGTACACCAAGAATCGGCCGTGGTGGCGCAAGGTCTTTGCCCCCAGCTCGGGGTCAAGCGCGGAGAAATACAATGTGGCCACACAGCTGGTGATTGGAGGGGTCACGGGATGGTAAGATGTGCTGGGGTTGCTATTGCTGCTTGTGGCAGGCAGGATGCCTGTGGGCATTAACCATGCTTTTGGGAACACACTGACAGGTGCAGGGTGGTCAGCTGGCAGTCTTTCAGAGAAGGCAGGTGTCCAGCTTGCTCAGCCAACTGTGCCCTGGCATGCTCTGCTGAACTGTGGGAGGTCTTAAAAGCTGTCTCTGCTGTGGAGCTGAAGAACTGAGACTGTCTCGTAGGGAAGAAAATGGCATCAGGCTTTAATTTTTGAGATGAGATAATTCTCCTTTAACTTCTGGTATAAAGTGGTAGTTTTGAATTTAGGACAGGCAAATATGAGCCTCTTGGAACAAGGATACCGTCTTCCCTGGAGGTGGATGTGCTTCAGGCATCTGCACAAAAATCTCCTGTGGATGTGGCTTATTGGGCCTGTGGGCATGGTTCCTGGGGTTTTGTGTTGCTTGTAGCAAGTGCTGGTGGCTTTTGGCTCTATTTGCAACTTCATTTGTGCAGCAGTGTTGTTTGAGTTGAAAGCTTGGTGTAATCACACTGCTTTGCTTCTTGCTGTGCCTGTGTTCTTCATCTGGCACAGGGGTAACCATTTAAAAGTGTAAGACAGATCACCATTTTCTGATAAAAATAGGAGCTGGCTACCTCTCTCTTGTATCTTCACTAAGTGTGTGTATTCAGAAATGGGTAGGAGCACGTTGCTGTGTTGTTTTGCAATGCTGATAAGGAAACTGTTCAAAGTAAAGTCTGGTTTGGGTGATAACAATACGCTAGCCCTTTGCTGCATGATTGAGCAATGGGGTGGCGCTTGCTTGAGTTCTGGTGGCTGCAGTGATGTCTTTCATGTCAGAGAGCATGTAACCCAGTTTGGACACCACTTTAGGCCACTGCTGTCTGCTTGTTTCAGCATTTTTCTCTTCTGAGAAATGAAAAGTAAGCAATTGTTTGGGCAACAAAGAAGCTTGCTTTGTGATCTGCTCCCCATGCTCTATCATGGAGCAGCAGCAGATGTGCTGCCTAATTTCCCTTCAGAGATGATACCAGCTCAAAAAAAAAAAAAGCTAAAATCACTTGTTGATTTGGGTGAGATCACGTGTTTCCCATTACTCCTTTGGGAGAACGTTGATGTTGAAGAGGTAAGAATCAAAACTGCAAAAGGCAGTGATAGTGAGAAGTAAAAAGCTATAAAGCATCAGTTTTGGCTGGGCACAAACCTTTTCTCTTTCTGGTTGCACGTGGGTTTCTTCTGCCATTCGTCAGGCTGCCTCTGAGTTGTGGGTAATTACTGCCAAGGCTGCCTTGCCTGTGGGAAGCATGCTGAGGAGTGTGTGCTTGGTATCTCATTCACCTGACTGGATCCTGGTTGATTTGTAGGTGTACTGGATTCGTCTTCCAGAAAGTTGGAAAGCTGGCAGCGACAGCGGTGGGAGGTGGCTTTTTCCTACTTCAGGTGTGTATGAATAGTGGGCTAGGCTTTCCAAGAACTGTGCTGGCAGGGACAAAGGGCTGTCTAGTGATCATTATTTGTTGGGACATGTGGGGCCAGTTCGCTGCTCTGCCAGGAGCTCTGTGTGGCCATGGATGTCAAGGGTGTGTGTTCCCTGGGGTACGTAGATGCAGCAGCAAAGCAGGATCAGTGTGTGTAAAATTAAGGATTGCCAAAAGGTGCTATCCATTTAGGGTCTGCTAACAAAGGCCAGGCCAAAGACATGTGGGGGCTGTTATCGCAGGGGCACCTGGGTGAAGCAGGAGGCAGCCTTCAGCTGTGGCAAAGCATGCTGCTGCTGCTGCAGGACTGTCTGGTCAGAACTGGCTACTGTACTTAATCCTGTGCCTGTGGAGATGCTGTTCCTGGAAGAACAGCCCTGGCTGTCAAGAGGGATTTGTCTGTGTCTGTGATATGGTTCTGGTCAACCTGGCTACTTGAGGAGTCAGGCCAGCACAGATGGGGCTCTCTGTAAAGCATTGGGGAAGAGAAGAGAAACAGAGATCTCTCTCTGTCCTCAAGCATTTCTCCTGGTTTCCGAGATCCCTGGCACTGAGGGGAGCTGCTCAAATGTGGATTTCTAGCTTGTATGTCCTGCATGAGGCAGAATGGCTCTCAGGCCTTGCTCAGCAGTCTTATTTGTTTGCTTCTCAGGTGCTGTCTCATGTGTGACTCGTTGTCCCTGGTCTTCTGGCTCTGCTTGTTATGAAAGCCAAAAGCTTGCTCTGAGCAGGGAGAGTTTCACTGCTGAATCATCCTGACCAGATAAAATACTTAGAGAGGAACAGGCTATTAATAGCTGTGTCCACCCACAGCAGCAGGAGAGCTGCAGAGTCCCAATGATACATGTGGCAGTTGTGAGGGGGAGGTGATGCCAGCTTTACATTAGAGAATAGAGGCTGAAATAGGCTAAGCTGCAATGTGTGCCCTGCTGTTAGGGGATTACTGTGGGATACAGATGTTGTGGGACAGTTAATACAGCTGCAGGGGTGGTCCTTTGTCCAATTTTTAAGCTAGTGTGCTCATCCTCTCAGCCCACTGGACCAGTGTGTGGGAGGTGGCTATGGTCAGGGAAAGTGGGTGGGCAAGGGGGTCTGTTTAGCCGTGGTCGTGTAGGACTTTACTCCAGGAACTTTCTTTCCACTCCTCAAAACTCTAGATTGCAAACCACACAGGATACATTAAAGTGGACTGGAAGCTGGTAGAACGGGACGTGAACAAAGCCAAGCAGCAGCTGAAATTTCACAGCAGTGGTAACAAAATGTCTCCAGAAGTGAAAAGCAGAGTGGATGAGGTGAGACAACTTTCCCAGGGTGTGTGCAGGTGCTTAGGTGGAGGGACAGCAGAAAACAGGATTGACTCCTGGGCTCTTATGGATCTTCCATTGTGCAAATACAAGGAGAGAATGCTTCCATTCCATGACAGCAAAACTGGAGAGATGGCAAAGGCTGTGGATGTTGTCTACCTAGACTTTAGTAAAGCATTTGACACCATTTCCCACAGCATTTTCCTGGAGAAACTGGTTCCATACCCTTCACTGGGTAAAAAACTGGCTGGATGGCTGGGCCCAAAGAGTTGTGGTGAATGGAGTTAAATCCAGTTGTTGGCCGGTCACAAGTGGTGTTCCCCAGGGCTCACTATTGGGGCCAGTTCTATTTAATATCTTTATCAATGATCTGGACAAGGAGATCAAGTGCACCTTCAGTGAGTTTGCAGGCAACACCAAGTTGGGTGCGAGTGTTGATCTGCTTGAGGATAGGAAAGCTCTACAGAGGGATCTGGACAGGCTGGATTGATGGGCCAAGGCCAGTTGTATGAGGTTCAACAAGGGTCACAACAACCCCATGGAACGCTACAGGCTTGGGGAAGAGTGGCTGGAAAGCTGCCTGGTGGAAAAGGACCTGGGGGTGTTGGTCAACAGCCGGCTGGCTGAATATGAGCTGGCAGTGTGCCTAGATGGCCAAGAAGGCCAATAGCATCCTGGCTTGTATCAGAAATAATGTGGCCAGCAGAACTAGGTAAGTGACTGTCCCTCTGTACTCAGCACTGGTGAGGCTGCACTTTGAATACTGTGTTCAGTTTTGGGCCCCTCACTACAAGACATTGAGGTGCTGGAGCATGTCCAAAGAAGAGCAGCGAAGCTGGTGAAGGATTTGGAGCAGAAGTGTTATGAGGAGTGGCTGAGGGAACTGGGATTGTTTAGTCTGGAGAAAAGAAGGCTCAGGGAGACTTTATCACTCTCTACAACTGCCTGAAAGGAGGTTGTAGCGAGGTGGGTGTCTGTCTCTTCTACCAAGTAGCAAGTGATAGGACAAGAGGAAATGGCCTCAAGTTGTGCCAGGGGAAGTTTAAATCGGATATTAGGAAAAATTTCTTCACCAGAAGGGTTGTCAGGCATTGGAACAGGCTGGCTAGGGAAGTGGTTGAGTCACCATCCGTGGAGGTATTTGAAAGACGTGTAGATGTGGTGCCTAGGGACATGGTTTAGTGGTCGACTTGGCAGTGCTAGGTTAATGGTTGGACTTGATCTTAAAGGTCTTTCCCAACCTAAGTGATTCTATGATTCTATCTATGCATATTTGAGACAGTCAGGGTGGCTTCTAGGCATGACACCAGCTCACTGTGTGTTGCTGCAAATTCTTTGGGGTTAGGAGAAAACGTGCTGGGGTTGCGTGGAAAAGTGTCTCTTCAGTCTGACAAGAAAAGCACAGCAGAGTGGCCTAGTTACCCTGGACTCTGCTATACCCTGGTCTGGCATGCACAGCCAGCAGCCCCTTCTGTCAGACTGATCGTGCTGGTTGTGAGAGAGCCTGGGAGCATGTAGGCTTGGACTGCAGCTCTCAGAGGATCTGGGTTGCACTGGGACTGGATCAGTTCAGGAGCTGTACACGCAGCAGGGAGATGAAGGAGGAGAGGTCGTTAGGCAGGATACTTTCCCAGACCCAAGCAGTGGCCTGTCTCTGAGCATCACTCACCTTGGAGAACAGCTTGAGGGATGTCTTCTTATGGGGAGGGTGGGTGGGTGACCTGCTGTTGTTGAACGCTGTTGGCTCTTCTCTCCCCTGCTTAGGTGATCATATTTCTGAAGAAGAATATTATCCTGACTGGAGGGTTTGCTGGAGGATTCCTGCTCGGAATGGCGTCCTAGAAACTGTGCTCGACTCTCCCTTCATGCCCAGCCTTCCCTCCCCTCCTCTACTGCTGTTCTCTCTCACTTATAAAGTCAAGGGATGTTGCCAACAGGCTCAGTCCCTTCTGCTCACAGGTTCCAGCCCTTGTTTCTTACAACACTGCTTCTGATTTCCAACTTTTTCTGCTGTCTGGGCTGTTAGGGTGCTGGGATCAGTCTGAAAGCTTATGACTCCTGGTGTATTGCTGTGATTCCTTTCCCCACCAAATATGTCCAGTCCCAGATTTTCTGATGAGCTGCAGCCTCATAAACACGTAGTGGCAGAGAAATCTCTTAAATGTGCCTCTTTCCAGGTGCTCAGGGCTGTTACATGTACATCTGTCTGCCGGTATATGTGTACAACAGCTGTCAGCTGTTCACTGCTATTTAGCTTGCACTTTTTATGCCCCGGTACCTGAAAGCCTGTGCTTCATTCTGCACAAAGATGGTGTGTGCAATCCAAAATATGCTCAGTTGTGCTGGGGTGGATGCAGAAGTGCCAGGGGACAGACTGGGCTGTGTCTAGGGCAGGTGGATAAGGAGCAAGTTGATGCTATATGTGGTGGTGGGGGTTCTCCTGCCCTCTCCCCACCATTGCATTGCACATAGATGGCCGTTTGGCTTCTCCTTTGCTGTTATTTGTACCCTTACTGGAATTGCAGCACTGGCACTGCTCATGGAAACTGAGCACCATGGATGACTCTCCAGGCCCTTTCCTCATCACGAGTTCTGAAAGTCACCAAGCTTCCTGCACTGTAGAGCACCTTTCTCACTTGCTAGCTGACTGCTCAAGCCTTTGAAATGTGCTGAGGCGCTCTCTTGTGGTGGGCAGTCTTCCAACGTGCTTGACTTGTCTGTGTCAGGCTAGCTGGCACAGGTGGTGTGCGTTTCAGCTGTGCCCCTTACAGTAAATCACCTTGGGCCTCAGACTGCTGTTTCTAAGTCTACCATGACCTTCTCTGGCCACTTTGGTGTTGGTGATGCTTTTAGAGCTGTAACCATGTGGGACAGGACTGTAGACAGGAAATGCATCCCTGTTTAGGGTACATTGTACTGGTCCAGGGTCCCTGTTGCCAGCTCTACTGGAATCGGGGGGTGGGGGGAGGATGCGAAATCGAGTGCAGTCCTTTACCTGCCTTTGCTGAGCACAACCCTCTCTGCGAGCAACTGAAATGACAAAACTGTTGGGTAAACTAGGTTGTGTTCTTGTGGAGTGGCTCATTTCCATACTTTCTGCCTTGGTTATGTTCTTTCCTTCTTTGGATTTACCATTGCCACAAAAAAAAGCTGCTTGCTTAATTCCATCAGCTGCAGCCCCTCTGCAGGTCATGAGGCAGCCCAGATGCAGAGTTCAACTGCTTTTGGACAGTCTGTCCCAGTGCAGCTGTGTGCAGAGCAGAACTCTAATAACCTACAAGAGAAAATTACAAAAAAAAAAATCCCTTAGAGGTGTTCTGCATTGGCTGCTGGGCTGGCATTACTGCTTTCCAGAGTGTGGGGACTTGCATGACGGTGCGGTGATGTCCTCCAGCAGGTCCATATAGGATTCTTGCCAAGAATGTTTTTTTTTAATGTGAAAGTCAGCCCATCCTTCAATGGGAAACATGCTAGGGAATGATGATGTGTGTGGGTGATCAGGATGCAGTACATGGCACAGCGGCTGCACCCCATCTCCCGCGCTGTGTAAGGCCTTTCTGATCATCTGCTGCTACTCTCAGTATAGCTAGAAATGGGTATCTTCCCCCAAAGCTGCTGGACATTCTTCCACCAGAGGTTTTGGGATGAGCACTTGCAGTTCTTAATTTTGCTTCAGCTTTGTTGATTGAAGTGTCACTGTAGCAACACATTGATTTAGCTGAGGTTTTTCTCACCTTCAGGATCTGAAAAGACGCTGCAGGTAATCAGGAAACAGAAGTTGGTATTGTTGCTCCTGTTCTGCCATACATGGCCAAGGAGAATGAAAGAGCAGCTGGGCTCATGTTCTTTTAATGATGGTCTTCCTAAAAGCCATTTAGGACTGCAGGAGTGATGTGATACAGCAAATAAGTCTTCAGTAAATTGATGTTTGGAAGTGGAGTAACAGATGGTGGTGGTGGTTTTGGTTTTGGTGGTTTTTTTAGGAACCCTGCAGGGCTGAAAGTGCATGAATTGATACATTTGTATTGCAGGGTATCTCTTGTTCCTCTAGGAAAACAGCATTGCTGTCCCTCTGCCTGGTCTGCTGCATAACACAACTTCTTCTGAGATGCACTAATCTCCACAAAGCTTTCTCCAATGACAAAACTCAAAGTAAATCATTAACAGACCTTAGGGATGTTTTTCAGCCTCAAATAAGCCGCTATTTCTGCCCAGCTGCAGGGAAGGGTGTATTGGGTTCTGCTACATGGGGTCCTGACTTGCTGCTACAGAGAGAAGTGGCCCAGAGAGGGAGTTAAAATGCCTCTGTTGCTGCTGGAAGGGGAAACAAGTGACAAATTCATGTTGAGTTTGATGTGAATGCAGGCAGGGAATGAACAAGGACATCAGGATCTGGTAAATCAAAGGCAGTGTCGGGCTTGTGGCTGGCACCATTTGATGCTGTGGGCCTGCACTGGAAGCTTTGATGTTGAATGAACCTCTGTGGGGATGCATTTTCATTATTGCAGGTGCCAAGATGAGGTGTTCCCCCCCGCCCCCCCCCTCGCTAGTTTTGGTCTCGTTTCAACAACTTCTGGTGTCTGTTCCACTATAAGGTTTAAAACTCATTAGGCTTTTAAAGTGTTTTTATATATTGTATGTAAATGCTTGTTGAAGTGATATTTTATTAAACAGTTTTGCTCTAATAGCTTCTATGTGTGAGGTCTGTTGACTTCTTGGGAACCAGCATGGTTTTGTCTTACCCTGCATGTTGTGTTTGACTCACGGGAGCAGTTACAGCCAGTCCAGTAGCATGAAGCCACCAGCCTTCCCTTTCCTCTGCAGGTAACCATGGGCTGTCTTAATAAATCCCTCCTTGATGATCCTGGCACCAGTCACCCATGTTCCCAGTAGGTGGGATGCTTCTGGGGCAGGAGGTTATTCTGCTGCCAGCCTGGCTTCAGAGTCTCCCTGCTGAGCAAGTTTGCTCCATCCAAGTAGAAGTGGGCATGGAGATGAGGCTTTTCTTCTTAATAGACACAACAGAAGACTAAGTATTTATTTTTTTATCATCTGTTAGTGACTTTCCACTGTTCCTGCTCAGATAGGGCAAAAGGAAAAATGAGCTACTTGTCAAGTGTTTGAGCTGCTTCACAACATTGTAATCACTGTCCCCTACTTTTCAAGAATACTAAAACCCCAATTTTGTCTTACGGTTTTTTTTGGGGGGGGAGGACGTTGGGAGGGGAAGGCTAGCGCTGAATTATTCTGATCTTGAGCCCCAGTTATAAAAATATCAAGCAGCTTCTATTTAAACATGATGATACCACATGTAGCTCTGGACTGTGAATAGAAGCCAAGCTGCCCAGCTTGCATCTATGTTGTATTCTCAATAAACAACCAAACTGAGACTACAAGTTGTTCCAGTCATTTATTTTGTATCATGGTATTTCAGAGTAGTGAATACAGATGGTTTTCTCTTCTAGGCTTCAATACACTCAAACTATTGTGCCTAGACTACAGTGGTCTGTTTATAGAAGCTTATTTCATAAGTAAGTTGTACTTTATCACAGCACAAAAGTCCTTTACGGCTAGATCTAATGACAGAGTTAGGGGCCTAGGGGGTTTGAAGTCTGATATTTAGGTGCCTAGGCTGTGTAATGGACTTGGCACCCACTGAGGTGCTGGACTCCAGCTACAGGGGACAGAGAGACTTAGGCAGCTCTGAAGAGCAATGCAGGAACCTGTCTACCGAGCTCTTCCTACAGGTCACAGGAAATTCTGCTGCACAGGTGAGAGCTTCTGAAAAGCCATCTCTCCCTGGGGTCCAGACACAGCCAGCTTGTGAGTGAGTCTGGAATGCTGTGTTGAAAGCAAGTGCCTACAACTGCTTGTTCAGTAAGCAGCACCTAAATCAGTTCTTGGATCTAGCCCAGGGCTTTGTGACAGGCCTCTGGGTACCAGCGGGTTGAACTACGCTGGGTTCATAACATATTGCTTAAAGGTGTTCAATTATTCATAAATTTTATATCAACAGTCTAATCTTTCAAATGAATATTGCTTTTTAAAAAAAAATCCTATTCCTGTAGCGATCCCTGAAATAATGTTCCTAACATCTCTGTCATGCAAATAGCAGCGTGTAGGCAATTCAAATATAAAGTAACCAAAAGTCTGTCCAGTGGGAAAGTGAGGCACTTAGGCAAAGTGACTTGTAGTCACTCGTGATCTATGCAAGACCTAGGAACAATCCCCAGACCCGATTCCCATTCTTGAGTTTGAACCACTGGACAGGCAAATGTTGTCTGGAACTACTGCATGATGGCAGCAATACCTTTGCTGTGTCAAGATGGGCTTGTTTCATGTGTCACGCTTAAACTCACTCACTCTTCTGAGCTCATTTCCTGTACCTCTCGCTCCAGAAGCCAGAATAACTTGGTTCCAGTTCTCCATTTTGAGAGCAAGGATGGATTATAGTAAGGTAAGCATTCTAAAAACATCAAGTTGACTTTTCACACACACAGGTGCGATGCAGAGACAATGTAGATGATGTTTTGGTACAGAAAATAAAGTCTGTTAACCAGGCCATCTGTTGGTACTGCGTTATACTTTTTGGTGTGCCAGGTAGTGTGTTCTAGGAGCGATCTGGCTTTCCTGAAAGTCTAAAGAAGGCTTGAAAAAACACAGATCAGCTCTGCAGGTGAGTCCATGCTCTGGCACCTGCTGGAGCTGCATTGCGTTACTGAGGTGGTGGGGGAATTTCTTCTGAAGTCGCCTTAAACTTTTCTCTCTCCCTTTCTTCTTTCTCAAACCCCGAACAACAGATGGATCTGCCCTTGGGGTACTGGGCACAGCACTTCCACATTTCCTGAAGCACGGTTTCACACTTAGACTCCATGTAGTTGTTTGCTGGAAAATAAGGAGACACTAAGTCTGCAGAGGGGAACAGGTTTTGTCCCTGGAGGGGACACATCTAGCCCAGCCCTTCAGCTGCTGGCAGCGTGTTTCTCTGAAAAGCAAGAGCTGCTTACAAGCATTTAATCACTTTTTCTGTTCTACAACACTCTCTCTTTAGTTTCAGCTATCTAAAGCCATGCAAAGGCAGCCTTGCTGTTGTGGATGGGAGCATCTTCAGTCCCACAGTTTTGTAGCTATCCGATCTCACTACAGTAAGAATAAGGTTTCCCTTACTGCTGCCCTTCAATCCTTACTTTCTCTAGCCTGTGTGCTTTTAAGCTGGATCTTGTCATTCATGGTCTTCAACTCAGCTGCCATGTCACTATAAGGTTTACAGCTGAGTGTAAATATAAAAGCATCCAAGGACGACTTGGTATAAACAGGGACATGTGCACCCTTCAGCACTGCAGCATTTGTAAAAGGAAGGGATGAGGAGCGTGACTGCCAACCTCCTACTGGTGGCCTGTTGTGGGTAGGCTGTAGCTTTGCAGCGCAACCGAAGCAGGCAGCATGCTAGCAGGAATGCTTAGCCAGACGCCAGCTACTGAATCCAACTGCACAGAGCTAGTGACATGAACACCTTCCACACAAAAGTCCCAGCTCTAGCTCAGGAGGTCCCTTACTTTACCTCCTCTCACCTTCCTTCCTAGGCTTCTTCACTTGGACACTGCCAGAGCTGGGAAACAGGGCTAAACGAGCTCCTAGTCTGACCTGGGATGACTCGGCTCATGTCTTGGTGGATGGCACAGCTACGCCCACCTCTACTTTCTCCGTATTGTCTTTGTTTCAGGCTCAGAGAGATTTCACTGCACTGGCAGTTTTAGGCACTGCAGGACACAGGTGATTTGTCCAGCATCCTTTCTGCCCTAGTGCTTTGCTGTCTGCCACTGTCGGCTGAGGTGGCAAAGCCCACAATGCTTTTCAGGGCTGGCCACCAGGCTCTTGGAGAGAAGCCCTGTGGGTATGTGAGCAGGCTGAATCTGTGGCTTGAATAAATAACTACCTGCCTGTCTGCAAAGAAGTGCAGGGTGTGCAGAGCTACCCGCTCTGCCTTGGATGAGCTATGCAACCACTACAGCTGCACTCACCGCCCCCCCCGGCCCTGATTTTTAGAAGACTAAAAGAAGCAACAGCAACCCAATGTGAGACACACACAGCAACCACTGGAGAGCCCAGAAAGCAGCAGTGACTGCCTTCTGGTTAGCAAGCAAGCCAGCCTGCTCTGATTGCTGGGCTATGAATTCCCTAACTGGCTTGGTGAGTGACCTGTAACACAAGCACAGAGATCACCCCTGAGAAAAAGATTATGGTGATGTTACTGCTTTGTGCAAGCTGGCAGCCTAGGAGGCATGGCAGGCCCTTGGAGAGGAGAGCTCATCTCTCTCTGCTATAACCCGCCAATGATGAATGCTCCAAGGCTCTCCTAACTGTTCTTCTGCCTGTGCAGGTTTGTTTCCAAAACCACAGCTACATACAGGCACACCCTGCTATCTGTCAGGGATGCAATCCTGAAAAGCACAAGGGTTAGTCATACAATGGATAGCAAAACACAAAAGAGATTTACAATGGACATTCAGTCTCACAGAGGAAGCAGGCAAGATCTTTTGGAACAATGACCCACTCCAAAACCAGCCTTTGAAAAGCCAGCATCTCCCAAAGGTCCTGCTTCCGCCCTTCGTCCTCCACACTGTATACACCACCTCTGAGTATTTGTCAGTTAAGGCTCTGTATGCATCCTCTATTGCATTAATTCTTACAGGGAAAAATTGTTTTGCTGTTGACATAGCTGCTTCATCTGTGCAACTCGGACAACTCCACAGCATGGTAATACGTGAAAAACAGCAGCACTCCAAAATGATAGCTAGAGAAACTGCGGACAGTGGAGTCTGCATATAACAGACTCAAAGAGCTTCTTTGCTAACACTTAACCATTCAGATCAAATCTGTACACAAACCTACACAGGTAAACCACTCAGAATAACCTCCATGAATGTTATAAAAAGAACATTGTCACAGACAGGACCAAAACAAGGTCAAACATTAGCTTTTAAGTGCAGTTACTGTGGGGAAAGAAGGCAGCCAGCCCTTCATGGGAGAACACTCCAAACCATGAAGACAGTACAAAGTAGTATCTAGACAAATATTGGGGACATGTAGAGGGAGTTGTTTGAGCCCTTGCTTTGAGCTTAACACAGCTTTCAAAATACAATCCTGGGAGAGACAGACATCTACCAATAACTGACTATTGCTTTTCCCTTTTTCCCAGATGCTTTTCCTCCTGTGCTCCTCCCCAGCCACTGGGACTGTTGTGTTACCCATACAGATTGCTATCGCTATGTTTGCTGCAGCCTGCAAAGCCATCCCTCTACCTCCCCAGCAGGACCCCCTCCTCCCTCCCTGCTACATTTTAGCTAACCTGCCTGGAGTCTGTAAATAAAGGCAGAAATGAGTTGCTGTGGAACTGGCATGGCTAATTTTAGCTGCGGCATCGCTAGCCTCCTGCCTCGTCATCCCTGGGCTAACACCATGAGTTATTCTCATGTAAAGCTCAGAGCACGCTGGCTAAGGGCTCCACCAGGTGAGTTAGGAAGAACTCTTTCCCATATGGCTAAGCTGCCTTGGCACAGAGGAATGTTTTCTCTTATTCATTCCATAAGGCAAATCCTTTCCCAAGAAGCAACCAAAATTTTTAAAAGTATTGTCCTCTGCAAGTAACAAGTCTACTCTCCCCAGCTCAGGCTCCCAAAACACATTATCACATAATCTCCCTTTCCCCTACAAATATTTAGCTAAACTAATACAAAACAGCTGTTAAAGGTCTCCAGAGGGACACAATCTCATACCTTGAGGCCAGGTCACATATACCTAACCCATTCCTGAGAGACATCTGTCTGACCTGCTCTTAAAACACCCCTGGAGCTAGAAGCTCTGCAGTCTTCTCATACAATCCACCCACTACCTCACTACCCACTCTGTATGAGAGCTTATTATAATGTCTAGCTCTCCCTGCCTACAGCTGAGTCCCAAGACTACACATGGGATCTCACTACCAGCATGGAGAACACTCTGAAATAAGCACATTACTGTTACAAATGCTCTGTTTTGTACTAATGGTGTCTCATTACTTACAAGCAAGCACAAGGGAAATCTATTAAACCCAGACATTATAATTTTGTTTGCTTTGCAACCAGGTGATGCTAATGTGCTTGCTTTCTTCCATCTCAAGATAAAGGAGAACAGGGTTAAGTTAAAAGAATTAAGTTCCAGCAAAAATCAAGACACCAAAAAGACAAAATGACACTTGGTACCTTGCAAGCATTTCTGTATTTCACAGGCTTGTTTCTGGCAGGGATCCTTCTGGGACATGTTCAGAGAACTAAAATGATAGGAAAATGTTACTGTAGAAACAACATGCTTTTCAGGGGGCTGGGGGGCAAGACACTGTCTTAAAGCCAAGGCTTTAAAGAGCTCCCAATTTCCCTCTGTCACAGACAGTTCAGAAGACATCTATTGCTGCTTGCAGATGCCTGCCAACATACACAAGAATTCTCTGTGTCTGGCTAAAGGATGATAATGTGGACAATGGATATGGGAAGTTTTATGTTGCTATGCTTGAAGGCCTTTTTCTTTTCTCTGGTCAAAATGTGTCCTTTTCCACTTGGATGCACAAAGATTCCAACAAAGATTCCAATTAACATGGCTGACTAATTCTTAGCAGTTCTGTGTCTCTAGACTTTATACTAAAACATGTATTTGTGTAAAAGCCCTCTCTGTGAGTTCTACACAACCAAGGATTTGGTGTTAGTCATATAACTGCAGCTGGAGGAGACATTTAAAAAAAACAACAAAACAAACCAACTTAGTTGTGTATGTCCCATAAAGACAACAAGGAGGGCTTTTTTTTTTTTTTGTTCCAGGAGAAAGTCTCTTGGAAACCCCCACCCTCCAAAAAAACCCCACCAAAACCCCAACAGACTGGAGGACAGTTCCAACTTGTTCAAATCTCTAGAAAGTAGGATTTCAGACACTCAGTTTGACTCTCTGCAGCTGTGACAACTGTAACTGTGATCTTCCATGAGAGATCAAAAGATGAGCAAAACCAAATGGTACTAGTAGTTGGATGGGAGACCTCTACAGGACAGCACCGCTGTTACCGAAAGTGGTGGTGGGACTTCAACTCCCTCATAGCCACAGCTCAGCTCCTGCCCCTGCCCAGAGCTAGGGAGGTGCTGCCTTTCAAATTTCTGATAATTCAGCTGCCCACAGCACTTTTCAATACCACTAGGGCATTATTTCCAGCATCCTGGCCAAACTCCACTTGGGGCAATTACATTCTGCCTACCTAGAACTCCCCCTGATGTTTCACTTGGACACAATACTCCTCTTCACTGCCTGTCCTAAACTCTCGTATGATGTTGCTGTGTGAAGTTTAACTGCTTCCACCTCAGAGGTGGCTGCATTTCAGTGGAGAGAGAATCATTTATTGTACAAAATATACAACGACATCTTCCTAGAGCCACTGCTCCTGAAAGACAAAAATTCGTATTAAAGAATGACTGGAAATAAACAGAGCACAGTACAAATCAGGGGTAATGTCTACACATACCAGATTAATCACCAGGCACGAGTTTAAGCAGCAGCTCTTCAACACCACCAAGCTGTAAGCAACAAGGAAAAGTTCAATACGTCTACAGTTACTGTGGCTGAGCTAATGGACTTCAACAAAATAACAGTCCTTTGCCGTCCCTCAAGGATCTCAAATGACTTCACAAACAGGCATGACTATGGTCTATTGTTGCCACCATCCTTACCATGAGATGGTGCTCTATCTCCCAAACGCGAGAGTTACTATCCCTGTACTGCTCACCCTGGGACAGCTGCCACATATGAGGCAGCCGAGATGGGGGGAGCTGGCTGGGTCGCAGCGCCTCACCCAGGGGAACCTGAACTCTTTGGATCCGAGCCCTCAGCATACCTTCCTCCTGGGGAAAGTAACAAAAAAAAAAGCAGGCAGTTACTGGCAATGCAGTAGAGGCACCTGCAATAGCAAAGCTAGAATCACTGGGAAGCTCAAAGGACACTTGCCTCTTCCGCAGCCACAAGCCACGTTTTGCGGTGCTCATCGCAGTAAACACCTACGCGTCGCACCCACAGTCGGACAGGAGGAGTGCCAGCGTGCCCTCCTTCTGCCATTCCCTCAGTCACTTCAGGATGCTCCCGTTAGGTGGACGGCATCAACCCGCAGGATGCATGCATGGTCTCTTTAGCTCTGAATACATTCACGGAGAAAGCTCTCAGACCTGAAAGGCACCTCTGGGTGGCGTCTGACTTACTGTATGAGATGCTATGTGCTGAAACGTCCCTAAAAGTCAGCTTGGGAAACTAAGGTGGTGCCTAAGTGAACAGAAGTTTCATGACAAGTTGTACGTTGGGACATGCGTGCTGTATGGCGTTTGTAAGGCATTCTGGGGCAAAAGGTGCTATTGGTACAAAGTTAAACCCTGTGAATATTGGCTTTGCTTATTCCACTAACAGTCCTATTAACAGTCTTTGTGTAAAATAGGGAAAAACAGAAAAATAAAAAAAATGATTTACACAGGAGTTCCGTGGCTAATGATGGTCTAAATCCCAAAAGGAAAACTTGTGACAACAGGTGAAATTAGCTTAACAAGAACGAAGATCACACTGGAGACAAAGCATGAAACTCCGTATGCACGACTCTCATATTTGGAACTTGCAGAGCTGTCATTGTGAAGGGTCCTTCGTCTCATCTCTCAAGAGGATGGCAGCATTGTCCATTCATATACAAGCTTCTTGTGAATAGCTCTCGTGACTTTGCGTAGTTCAGCTTTTAGATGGTTACAGAGAGCCACCGATACCAGCAGGGGCAAAGGAATTTTGGACATTGAGGTGGTTCTTCCTACCGGATTTTTTGTTTAACAGCAAGTTTATCTGTATACCAGTTAGATCAAGCTGAGTCATTAGCAAATGAAGGTCAGGGGAAATGATTCTCTCTTTGAACCCTAGAAGAGGTAATCAAAATGGTACAGACAGTCTTCATTCTTTATCTAGGTTTAAAGTAGAACAGAATTAAGCTGTAATACATATAACATCCTCCTGCTATGAAGCAGATGCAATATTCCTATCCCAGTGAAACACAGTGGTCTTCTGAAAACTTGTAAAGTTACAAGGCATATTTCAGACAGGAGCAAGAAAATCTGGGTACAAAATAAAGTAGGGAAAGTCAGGGAGAAAAAAAAATTGTTATACATTGGGGTACATATATAACAGGAAATACACTTCCATGTTGCCTTCTATATCTTACATCAGTGCTTCTCTACCTTTTTGAATCAAAGGATCACTTAGCCTTTTTGAAACAAAACACCAACCACAGATCAGCCTGAACAGCACTGTCACAGTATTTTAATTTCCAACAAAGAAAACTTTGAATATTCTTTTATTATTTCTTTTTCTCCCATTCTCTTTGTTTCCTTGCTTATGTGTGGGAACGTGTATGTGCATTATAAAAAGCACCACTTTTCTGAAGACCATCCTGTGATGTGGTACAGCCATTTCAAGCAATGCTCCAACAGCTGGATCACTGACATTTAGAGGAACGTGACAGCAGACTGACAAGTCTCACAAGGCCTTCAAGAATAAGCTATGAGGGTTAAAGGGAAATTTCTGTAAGTCTTTTTCATTCTGCTTTACCCTAAGTCACTTTACAAATTTAACCCCATGTGTGGAAATCACTTTGCCCAACAGTGAAATGTAGCAATTGCCACTGCTCATTTTCAGTCAGCTGAATGTAATCACCCAGGTTGGAATTCGGCCAGGATACTCTCTTACTCTGCAGTAAACTGCCAAAAGCTCCATCATGACCAAAAATGCTCAAGAACTTGCTTTTATTGCATACAAAGCTGGAATTTCTAGAGCTCATCATCCTTGGAACCAGAAGACTCACAACTGACTTCAGTAATGGAAAAATATTACTCAGTAAGTGAACATTATGTCCTACAGCGAGTAAACTCTCCTGGAAGGTCTCCTATCCAAATACTAACCTGGTTCAGTCTTACTGAACTACAGGTAGGAGGACTAAAGCACAACACATATGTTTGTATTTATTGTGTACGAACATGGCAGTAATGATAGGTACAGGATGGACAGAACAAGGTCTCATGCAGAGGACGCTGTGCAGAATGGGCAGCGGTTAATGTGTTTTCACCCTTTGCCCCACTAATTTGTCCCAAACTTCCTCGGAACTCCATAGCTCTGAGTTCAGTTGCCAAAGTTCAAAGGCGCAGTCTGGCCTCTCTTTTCAACAGTCTCTAAGACTGTTATGAAGGTGCCCAGTTAGTGCCACAAATATAAAATCTTGAGGTCAGGCAAAACCATCAATTGGGTTTAAAGTAAGATAGGTCTGTCTTTAGTACTCAAACATACAAAAGAAACAGGAGATTTGAAAAAGCACACGTTTAGACATTTGCACCTGAAACTTTAAGAAGGGAAAAACATATACAATTCCTATTTTTGCACATTTTATCAGAAAGCAATAAAAAAGTCTGATGAAGACATGGGTGAAAGGAGAAGTAAGCTTACTTATAGTTAAAACAAGTTGTAAAACCAATTTCTTATACTGCTTGCTTCATAATCCACTAAACCCCCCACCACATCCAACAAAAAAACAATCAGCTTAAATTTGCAGGATTGCAGCGTCATCCTTTGACACAGATTTTAATGTTCCCATCAACATAGTTGCAGAAGTCTGAGCTGTTTAAGGTATTGATTGGGGGAGATTTAAAACCCAATCCCCACAGACAGGAACAAGACTTGCAAGTATTCTGTCCATCTGAGCATCAGGCCTTAGAAGTTTAATGCTGTTCTGGGACCTGGGTGGATTTCTGAGCCATAAAATAAATGAATAAATGTGAAAATGGCCAGGAGAAGGACTGCATCTTGTGGTGAAGACAATTTATTTGCTTTTAAATCAGGTACATTAGAATACTTTAAGAAAACAGTGAAAGAAATTGCTCCAGCTGCTGCTTGGACCATCCCCAGAGCTGGAGCTCAGCATGCTGAACAAAGTCCACCCTTTATTACCTTCTGTTTTAAAAGGGGACTGGGTCAGATTATTAGAAAAGTTCAGCTGCCATTTAGGCACCAAGGGAAAAAAGCAATGCTGAGGCTCAGTGAATTGGGCATAGCGTTGTACTAACTGAGCTACACAGCTTCTAGACCTCAGCTGGCCAGTTTGGCCTTCGTGGAGACTGTGCAGCTGCCTGCACACCTCTGTCTGTGCAGCCTTTGGGGAGCTAAAAAGGAGCTGAGCTTTCCTGAAAAACCCAGCCTGCATCTTGCAGCAAGTCAGGGATCAGATGAGCTGTCTGCTGATGTAAGAGCAGCTTGACTCACTCTAAAACTTCTTCTTGGGGGTTTGGACTCTACTCTGCCTGGAGCACTTGCCCCGAGCAAGCACATCCGTGATTCCTCTCTGCTCTGCCCAACCTACTGAGGGGTAGCAGATGCTCACCGACCGGCCGGGCCTGTCCAGCAGTTTGGGGAGGGAAGGTCTAGCTTTGGTAGGATCTAAAGAAACAGGAAGACAAAAAGAGATGGACATAGTGTGGGGGGAGCCCCGGAGAAGGAAGGGGAGGACGAGGAAAGGGGTGCGGAAGCGGGGCCTGGTGAAGGGCTGGCCGAGGAGGCGTGGGGGGCGGTGCGGACAAGGGGAGCAGAAAGGGCAGGATGGGGAGGGGGTGTGGGACCGGTGCAGACGGTGGGCCGGCCGCGGCGGGGAGGAGGCAGGAAGGGCCGGGGAGGCCAGGCCGCCACGGCGGGAAGAGGGCGCAGCACGTCTCCATAGCAACCGCCTCCCACCCGGGCCGGGCCTGCGGGGCTCGGCGGCCGCCCCTCGGCATGAGACGGCACCAGGCGGAGCGGGGGGCGCCGGGCCGGGCCCCTCGGGCCACCCGCCCGTGACCTACCTGCAGCCCCGCGCCAGGTGACAGCCAGCGCCGTGTGCACCGAGCAAAGCCTTCCCCCGCCCTCCCCTCTGACCCCGCAGCCTCCCCCCCCGGCTGCTCGCAGGCCCCAATGGCCGGCGCGCAGCGGAGCCCCGCCCCGAGCCGGGTCAGGTCGGGCCGCGCCGCCCCGTCCCGTCCCCCTCCGCTCCGCCGCTCTCCCCGCCCCGCCCCGGCCCGGCCCGTCCGCCCCGCCCCGCCGCGGGCAGCGGCTGCAGCGCGGAACCCCGGGGCCGCCGTTCGCGTGGGCGACACGGCGCTTCCGCCGAGAGGCACCGCCCGGCCTCTCCGGAAGCCAGCCCGCACCTTGGCAGCACCGATTGGCTGGACGGGCTGGCGAGCCCCACCGGGATTAGCCCTGCTGCCGAGTGCGGGCGGGGGAAGCGGGGCTTGTCCCCGCCCACTTCCGGGTGTAGTGAGTGAAGACGGGTGGGGGGGGCGGCAAGATGGCGGTGCAGGCGGTGCACCTGGAGGCCGATGCCTTTCTGGTGTGCCTCAACCACGCGCTGAGCACCGAGAAGGAGGAGGTCATGGGGCTCTGCATCGGCGAGGTACCGGGACCGGGCGGCGCTGGTCCGGGCTGCCCCAGGGAGAGATGGGTGGCGCGCGGGGGACACAGCGGGAGGAGGTGCTGCCCGGGCGGAGGTGCTGCCCGGGCGGGGCTCGTGGCCTGCGCCAGCGCGGGCCGTGGGCTCGTACCCTCCGAGCGGGACTCGGTCACAGCGGCAGGGAGCGTTGCACGGGGCTGTGTGGTGGCGGTTCCCTGGCAGAGCCGTGCCACTGGGCCTTGGGCGTCCCCTCTCCTGGCTAGCGCCGACTCGTAGTTCTAGCTGCTGTGAAAGTCAAAGCTTAGAGTCAGGAAAGGTTCCCATCTGCACACCTGACTGTACTCTGATGCGTACCTTTTCTCTGCTAAAGGTACAGGAGCCAGCCTTTTCCTTTGTGGTGGTTATTTCTTTAGCAGAGTCATGAGGGGTTTTTCTTTCTTTGTCATTAGGTTGATACGAGCCGAATTGTTCATATCCACTCTGTGATCATCCTGCGCCGCTCCGATAAGAGAAAAGACCGTGTGGAAATTTCGCCAGAGCAGCTTTCAGCTGCTTCTACTGAAGCAGAGATATCCTTTAGTAGAGACAGCAGCAAATTTGCCAGTGAAGTGGTTTACCTCAGGCCTCTTTTTATGTGCTGTGGTTTAGACTTGTCGTAGTTGGCTTGAAGTTGTCTGCCCCTTCTCTCCTACGACTGTTTGGTTTGGAGGGCTGTGCTGGCAGTTGCCATTCTCTGGAGTCTTTGTTGGTTCCGGTGTTTGCAGTGGAATTGTGTTATAACTGTTTTTTATAATTTTTTTTGTGTTTGGTCACAAGTAAAACTGAAGTATGTTTTTGGGGGAAGGTGGCAGTTCAGCAGGGAGACTTAGTAGAAGATGAAATGTTGGCAAGTCTCTGTTTCCAAGCGTGGTGCACTGGAGAGCCTTTTCCCTACGTACGCTCAAGGATGCTGTTTTGGACAGCTTGCTGCCATGTTGCTTACTGCCACAAGCAAACAAAATCCAGTTTGCTTCTGCACCAGTAGCATCCTGCTGGTGCTGGTGCTGGGGAAGAGGCTTCCATCGGCTTCCTGCTGCGTATCTTGTCACCCCTCTAAAGGGATCTGGAATTTTGTTGACTGATGAGAAACTCTCTTAAAATCTGCTGGTTTTCCTTGTATAAAAAACTTCTTCCATTTGCTCTATTTGTTTCAAAAGCACCTTGACTCACACACAGGTTGGCTGAAATGACAGGACGTCCCATGAGAGTTGTGGGCTGGTATCACTCTCATCCTCATATTACTGTCTGGCCATCACATGTTGGTAAGAGCAGTCTTGGTCTAGGTTCTATATGAAAACTCACAGCTGGTACAGTATTATACTTACGGTATTACTCAATTTACTGGATTTTCAGAGCTGCACATCCCAACTATCAAATTTTGGGTTCTCAGATGTCCTCTGGTGGGACAGGATTGTCTGGGTGGGCTTCTGGAACCTCTGCCAGTATAGCCCCATTCCTGTGTGTGTGCGCTCCAGGTGCTCAAATTGCATGTGACTCACTAGTCACAGACCAGCTACTACTAGTCCTACTGTTCTTCCAGACCGGAAAACTAGACCTAGGGTGTGGGGAATAGCAACAAAAGCTGTGGGAATCATTGGCCTGCTGTGATAATTTTTGACATATGTGAGTGTTAATGCAAAAACAAAACTTTTTTGAAAGAAGTACGTATCTTAGATGTGTTGGACATTATGGCTATATAGCGATCTGTGGCACCAGGTTGATGGTAAGCTAATTTCTTCTTCTATTAGCTCATCTTGTATTTTTAAGATTTGCTATTTAATTACATTTTAAGTTGGAGATTTTTTTTTTTTTGTAACTTAGTCATCTGGAGTAAGGACTTAAATAAAGCTTGTGACATTTGTTACCAAATTCCAGGTCACCCTTCAAAAGGTGGCAAATCTTTTTCCACTTCTTCAGGTGACCAGTGCAGTTCTCATTCTCTTATTTCTTTGTCTGCAGACGTCCGCACACAAGCTATGTATCAGATGATGGACCAAGGTTTTGTAGGGCTTATCTTTTCCTGCTTCATTGAGGACAAAAACACAAAGGTAGGTAACTTAAAAATGGCAATAAATCCTCCAAGTACTCATGAGAAATATCAGCCCCAGGGCAAAGCTGAAATCCTTGGATGCAGCCTGCAAGAAAGGCTGAGCTCTGCTTGGAGCACAGTCAGAGCATGGCTAGAATGGTGATGTTTGGATTGTAATCCCAATGACAAAAGAATGATTTATTAATTACTCTGTGCTGATCCACAGTCTGCCTCTCCAGCCAGCAGAGCTGGGCTGGTAGTAGGATTCTGGGACTGCATCAGATGGCTGCAGCATGTGTGTGCATTGAAATGTGTGAGTGCCCTTCAGCTGTTCAGTCCAGCAGATACAGTTTATTGCACCTCTGTGCCTCTGGCCTCTAGGAGATGCTGCTGTAGTGTGAGATAAGCTGGACAGTGGTGTGTCTTGTCTAGGTTTTCCAGGTAGCTATTGTTTAAGATTTCTTTCATAGTTAATGGGTCTGTCAATATCTGCTTGTAAACAGTTCTAGCGTACCAATCAAAGCAAAAAGTGTGTGCCTTTGCAACCTGTTAAAATGTTATTTGAAAGCATATTCTACTTCCTGAACAATGTGTGGTTTCAGATGATTTTTTGCTCTTGGAATCTGACTTTCTGCTGTCTCTCATAGACAGGCAGGATTCTCTACACCTGCTTCCAGTCCATTCAGGCCCAGAAGAGCTCAGAGTGAGTACAGCAGAAGAATATTATGTCTAGCATCAGGTTGTATTTCATCTTGTCTCTCCTTTCAGGGTTGTCTCAAGTAAGTGGTTTCTAGGCTCATCATGAGGACTAAATATTGTATAGAGATGCCTGAATGAGGTCACCTTACTTCTGCTGATGCAGGCTGCTTGAAGAGAATCTAAAGATTAGGACTGACTAATTTCACCTAGATAGATTTGGTGTAGTCTGGGTATGAATTTGTGCCGTAACCTGTTGTGTAGAAGGATCACCCTTTTGCTTTCAACTCTAGAGGTTGAGGCTTCAGATTTGCATGGTGTAGAGTCCCCACCAACCACACACATGCTATGCATCATATTGTCGGTACTGGCTATCTAGTTGCTTTAGCGTTTTATTGTTAAAATTTAAGACAATTGTGTGGCTATAAAAGGCTTCCGTTTGCCTATCAACTCAGGTATGTGTTCCCAAAAGTAAACCTGCAGCAATGCCATGCATTGGACAGACTGTTGCAGGTTTGTAGAAATCCTTTTTTTTTTTTTTTTTTTAATCTCTGCTGCTTTGAAGTTAATTGTATCTGATACCCTTTTAGATATGAAAGGATTGAAATTCCTATTCATGTTGTCCCCCATGAAACCATTGGGAAAGTATGTCTGGAATCAGCTGTAGAGCTGCCCAAGATCCTTTGCCAAGAAGAGCAAGATGCCTACAGGAGAATTCACAGGTAACAACACTGGGGTTCCACCCCTCTCCAAGTCTGTCTTTGCTAACATGTTCTACTGTTGCTGTACTTAAAGTACCATAACCTTAGCAGGGGTATAGAAAATAAGAAGCATTAGCAGCTCACGTGCCTTTGTAGAAGAACTGATTGAATACCTTCACATTAAGGAGTTCAAATTCTCTCAGTCTTGCACACAAGAGCTAAGCGTAACTGCTCCTTTCCTGCAACAAAAAAGACCTAGAGCGTGTGCAAGCTAATGCTGGCACTTCAGTGATGTGTCTGTGTGTGACAGTAATTAGTGTTTAACCAGGGTAAGAGTGCTGAGAAGTCTGAAAAATGAGATTAAGTATCAGAGTTGATTTTTTTTTTCTGCCTCTAGTGCTCAAACTGATGTTTCTGTGCTGTAAGCTCTCTGTTATCCTTGTGAATGTAAGGGCTTGACAAGTGAAGAGGTTTAGATGTACCTGCAGTGTCAGTGACTTGTAGGTAGCTGGTTCTATAGCCTGGGTTTGCCTAATATGCAATTCACTGCTATCTTGTCACTAACCCGCATTCTGTTCATTCTCTTAGCCTCACCCATTTAGACTCTGTAACCAAGATTCATAATGGCTCAGGTAAGGATTTCTTTTTTGCACGCGAGAATCCAGGATGCTGCTCCCAGAGTCAAAACAGTAGAGTCTTGAGCAGGGGTTGGTTTGGCTCTAACTTCAGGTGACAGAAGACCACAGCTGTGTAACAGTCCTCCCTTTGCCGAAAAAGGCACTTGTAAATAACTATAAAAGCACAACCTTTTGTCTTTTTCTTTGCCATACAATTAATTTCCAATCACAAAGACTGTGTAACCCAGAGAATTTCCTGAGACTGTTATCTTGTTACATAAATTCTAGTGGAGGAACAGACTTGTAACTAAACACTTTGAAGGAAAACATCAAGGGCTGTAAAATAACCTAATCCTGGGGTTTATGAATGCTGTTGTATCCTTTGACCTTTGGACAGTTGGCTAAAATTACAATAGACTTTGGGTTGGTTGGGGTTTTTTTTCCCCATTAGAACAGCAAGGGGATTTTGGATTTGGTGAGTCTTAAAGTAGTGTCTGGCTGGTTATACATATGCTTGCATCTCCTGGCACTTCCTGAATGTTACATGCAAATGACATCTTTGCTTTTGCCAGTGAGATAGGGTGAATCCTAATCCCACTTCTGTTCCAAGATAAGTACCCCATTGTCCATTCTCACCTGTTCAATAAATGAGACATTCTTTGCTTCTGAATTTAGGAATTAATTAGCTTCAATGATGGCTTATGCAGATTTCCAGATTTCTGTTGTAGGTCTGTCACCCCTCCCCTGGATATCTACAGGTCAGATTGAAATAGCTTGTTTCCCTGTTTAGCAAGCTGCTGATTCTGGGGATGTCTGGTTGCCCTGGCCAGGATGTTGGAGGGTTTCCTTGTCTGTCTGTAACACTCTTGGCCTTGGGGTTATTGTAGCACACTGAGTCTTTTGTGTGTTTGCACTGTCATGATATGTTCTTGCTCTTTCCAGTGTTCACAAAGAACCTCTGCAGCCAGATGTCTGCCATCAGTGGTCCACTCCTTCAGTGGCTGGAGGACAGACTAGAGCAGAACAAACAACGGGTGCAGGAGCTGCAGCAAGAGAAAGAGCAGCTCCTGGAGGAACTAGCTGCTTTAGAGTGAAGGAGGAAATGCAGACCCTTCAGAAGAGAGACATGAAAAAAAAAGTCTACAAGATCTACTCCTGGCTGAAGGGTGGCCCTACATTGCCTTATAGTGAAGATACTAGCTGTGCCTCTTCTCTTGCCTCGGGCAGCAAAGAGCACTTCTACAGGATAAGGGCCTTATCTGCCCCAGCTTGATGGAAAGCAGTGGTATCTCTCCAGGTGTTGCATGATGCAGTGCGATTCTAGTTCAGTGGTAGAGTTGGGCAGCACCTGAAGAGACTTCAGTTCTGGAGGGCACATACCTAGGCAACATGTTGTTTCTCCCTTCCCTATATTTTGACAGAAGTCTTATTGCTTTCCCTGTATTCCAAGAGCCTAGAACAGGAGGGTTGGAGGGCAAAAGTGTGTCCCTGCAGTCATGTCTGATGCTGCCAACTTTGCCTTCTTTTAGCAGCTTCACTTGACTGTGATCTTGTATCTAGTAATGTTCTGGATTACTGGTTATCCACCCAGGAAGGTAAGAGGTGGGAGAGAAGCTTGGGAAGAGACTTGGAAGAACTTTAACATCGGATCTGTGTTCAGCATACTTCAAACCAAATAAAGAATTCCAAAGCCAGAGCTGTGTGGAGTAGAAATGAAATGGATGCTAGAGTGCCAGTGCCTGTATTTTTTGGACAGTCTATTCTCTTGCTTCATGTAACATTGTTGCATGTCCAGCACTGAGGTTCCCTACAAAATGGACTGTTTCTGCTGGCTCAGTGGGAGGAGTGTGGTTCCTTCCCAGAGGGAAAAATGTTAAGATGCTGAGAAGAGAACTGACAGATATGCAAGCCTGTCATTCTTACATGCTGAACGTAACTGCAGAAATGTCATTAGATTGAAATGGAACTAAATATCTGTTGCCCAACTAATCCTTTAAATGTTCTTGCTGTTGCATTTCAGTGTATCCCCCATCATGTACATAGTCATCTGCATTCTGTTATGTGAAGCCTGTCTCTGGAGTGAAGGAACCAACAGCACAGTTTAAACTTCTGTTTCAGCTCCCTCATTCTAATCTAAATCCTTACACGCTCAAGTAGGTGAAAATGAGCTGCCTGCATTGCTGCAATGGAGGCTGTGACATTCCTGACAGCTCATTAGCTTGACTGTTGCTTTGGGAGAATGAAAGTAACATAGCTGAGAAAGAGGTACTGCCTTTCCAGTGAATGGTCAATATTGATTAGCAACTGTAAATTGCTGTCAGACCTGGAAGCCCCTTAGCCAGCTTGTTTTTGTCAGACTTCACTTTTTCAATCTTTCTGCATTGATGTTAGCAAAACCCCAAACTGTAGAACTTCTTTGAAGTAAAATGCTCACTTTTTTTTTTTTGTTAAAAGGGCTGTGAACAGTATTTTTCTTTAATTAGTTTTTGAACAGTCAATGTCTTTGTTCTGTTGTATTTGTTATTGTTTTCCAGTTTGAGTGCTCCTTACCTTGATCCTCACTGCCCCCAGGCTTGATGAGAGCTTGGAGATCACCCAGCAGCCCTGGGCCTCATGGCCCTCCAGTGCAGTCTCCCAGGGCATCCTGCCAAGTGCATCCCAGATAAAGCCCAAATGAGCTCTCTCTCCTACAGTCCAGGCCTGCAGTTCTGTTGTTTGTTTTGTTTTGCTTCTCTCAAGATCCCAACCAGGCTCTCTGAATTGCCACCCCTCTCTAGGGAGGCTAGGGGCCATTCCCAGTTGAGGTTACAGACAGCCCATGGTAGAAAGAGGCTAGTTCGGTTTTGACCATAAGCACCCCCTATCTGTTCCCCAAGCAACAAGTTGTGTCCTTTCAGATTCCCAGTACTTGATGGGCTCCCACCGCCATGCTGCCATATGTAGTCTGAGCTCCAGGACAAAGCTGAAATCCTGCGTTTGCCCTTGGATGCAGCCTGCAAGAGCTGAGCTCTGCTTGGAGCACAGCCAAAGAATGGCTAGAATGGTGATGTTTGGATGGTAATCCCAATGACAAAAGAATGATTTATTAATTACTCTGTGCTGATCCACAGCTTGGCTCTCCAGCCAGCAAAGCTGGGCTGTTAAGTAGGGTTCTGGGACTGCATCAGGTGGCTGCAGCATGTGTGTGCATTGAAATGTGTCAGTGCTCTTCAGCTGTTCAGCAGATACAGTTTATTGTGCCTCTGGCCTCTTTGTGCTGAGCTGACTGACCAGTGCAGGGCAGTCCCTGGCCCTGGCCTCCTGCCGCATAGGGCACTCTAACCCCACCACCACCCATATCGTGCTCAAGAAATGTTCCCTGACTGGAGAGTTTACCTATGCTCCATTTGTCTGCCAGTTTAATCTGTCTGTCTTCAGCAGTGATTGGGTGGATCCCTGTTCTGCAGAGCAGGATAAGCCACAGCTTGCCACCCTGAAAAATAAGGGAGAAGGAGCCACATCCCATCAGGAAACCCAGATGGGAGCAGAGCTGTCCTTCACAGGAAGAAAAAGTGGCAAAATCCTCCTCCCAGAGCCTGGCCAAACAGAAATTGTCCAACAGAAGCCCAATAGGAAGCTCTAATGTAAAAAATACACCTGTTGTTTACATCCCTGACGAAGAAGGTTGAACTTAAAACCAAAATACCTTTCCCCCACCACCAAATCCTGAGCACAAGAGGCTGCAAAAGGTTTTTACAGTTGGAATTGTCTTGAAGAGGAGAGCAATATTGCTGTAAGAAGTTTTCTGAAAGAATTTAAAATCAATTTCAATCCAAAGGACTGCAAGACTCAAACAGAGCACACCATTCTTCTAAAGAAAAAGCAGGTGGGGAGGTAGCATCAAGTTCTTGGCAAGAGCATGTTGTCTATTCCATGGTTCTCCCATTCCAGCTGCAGCCCTCATGAGCACCGCAGTCTGCTGCATGGCAGAAGGCAATGGTTCAGGTACAAACGGCTTTTTGGAAGGACTGTCCTGGCCTTCAAGGAGGCACCACCACCAATTCAGGCCCTGAGTCCAGAACCACACACACTTTGAAAGTGAGGCACTGCTTGAAATAAACATGAATAAAGTTGCTTTCAGTGGTATTGTAGACCTCCTGGCACCGAAGACCAAAGGGTTAATTGAGCCTTACGTGATTCAGACCCTGTGTCAGCATATACATGGGACCTCCCTAGGGGCACCTTGCCCCACAGAATGATGTCATCAATATACTGCAGGTGTTCAGGAGCTTTACCTTGTTCCAGTGCAGTCTGTAGTGATCCATGGCAAATAGTAGGGCCGTGTTTCCAGCCCTGGGGCAGTCAATTCCAGGCTTTCTGGGTACCCCTCCTTATGAAAGCAAACTGTGGCCTGAGCTCTGCTGCCAAAAGGATCAAGAAAAACACCTTCGCGATATCAGTTGTTGTGTACCTCTTGGCTGCCTTTGACTCCAGTTCATACTGGAGTTCTAGCATGTCTGGTATGGCAGCACTCAGGGGTGGTGTGGCTTTGTTCAGGCTGTGATAGTCCAATGTTAGCCTCCACTCTCTGTTAGATTTTTGCACTGGCTATGTGTGACTGTTAAAGGGTGAATGAGCCTTAGTGGTCACTCCTTGACTCTCCAATTGCTGAACGAGCTTATGGATGGGAACCAGGGAGTCTCGATTGGTGTGATATTGTCGCTGGTGCACTGTTGTGGTAGCAGTTGGCATCTGCTCTTTAACCTGCAGCAACCCCACCACAGACTGATCCTTTGAGAGACTAGGCAAGCTAGATGGTTGCTTAATCTTCTCCATGCTCAAGGCAGCTATACCAAAAGCCCAATGGTACCCTTTTGGGTCCTTGAAGTACCTTCTCCTGAGGTAGTCTATGCCAAGGATAGATTGAGTTTCCGGACCAGTCACAATAGGATGCTTTTGCTACTCATTCCCAGTTAGGCTTACCTCAGCCTCCAACACAAAGAGCTCCTGGCATGCTCCTGTCACTCCAGAACTACATACGGATCCTGCCCCTTTGTAATCTGATGGTATTAGAGTGCCCTGTGCACCAGTGTCCACTAGAGCTTTATACTGTCATGAGGCTGATGTGCCAGGCCATTGAATCCATACAGTCCAGTAAACCCAGTTGTGCCTTTCCTCCACTTAGCCAAAGGCAGGGCCCGTCTATTCCTGACCAGAGCATTCATTACTTGATTTTTGTAACTGCAAACCAGAATTCCCTTCATCAGGGTCAAAAGTAAGATCAGCCCTTCTGCTCTGCCCAACGGGTGTTGCCAAAATCCGGAATAAAACTCCTTAACAGCAATGAGAAGTTAAGAAGCAGGCACTTCTTTATTGCAGCGCTGGGCACAGGGGATCACTCCACCTAGTGTGTGCACCTGTTTTGGCGACCCAGGTGGGACCTTGCAAGTGAGATTGGATGAGGTCGAGTGTTGATCGAGCTCCGGCCGGCACCGAGGGATTCTTGGGGAGAACCATTGCTCTCGACTCATAAAGCTCCTTGCAACGTTCCCCGGAGAAAGGTTAAGGCACTTCTTCTTTGAAACTTGTTTGGATAGCCTGCCCGTAAGGTGAGGCGAAAGCTCCGCAGGATTGGGGCTGAGAGGGTACCCGTTCGTGTAGAAGCCTAGGCATCTGCCCGTAAGTCATAAGCGAAAGCTATTGCAGGGTTGGACAATTGTGGGAAACAAGGGAACCTATATGCTATAGAGTTCTCAAAGGTAGTGCCTCCAACTGAGATTGGAAGTTTTAAGTGTGATTAATAATCTTGCCAGTGGATATTGGTTATGGCTCTTGCCTAGGGAAGTCGGCTTTGTCCGTGCCTTAGACAAGTAGGTGGACTCCATTACCTGGCAACAATTGTAGTGCCTCCAACTGAAGTTGGAAGTTTTAAGTGTGAGTATATTTTGCTGATTAATAATCTTGCCAGGGGATATTGGTTATGGCTCTTGCCTAGGGAAGTCAGCTTTGTCCGTGCCCTAGACAAGTAGGTGGACTCCATTACCTGGCAACAATTGTTATTTGCATTCATTTGATATCTGGTATTTGATACATGCATTTGGTATTTGAAACTTTGTACTTGATACTTGGCATTTGATACTTGGTTCGGTATTTGACATTTGATATTTGATTATTGACATTTGATACTTGATATTTGATATATATATTTAATAGATATTTGGTATTTGATATATAAACATAATGGCATTAGCCAAATTATTTAAGAGTAAGAGTATGGGAAATTTATCCACTGTTGGAAAGATACCAAAAACATCTCTGTTGGGATGTTTGTTGGCACATTGGGGTGAATTGCATGATGACTTACATAAAAATCAAATGATTGAATATTGTTGTCCTGGTTTCAGCTGGGATGCAGTTAACTGTCTTCCTAGTAGCTGGTACAGTGCTATGTTTTGAGTTCAGTATGTGAAGAATGTTGATAACACTGATGTTTTCAGCTGTTGCTCAGTAGTGTTTAGACTATAGTCAAGGATTTTTCAGCTTCTCATGCCCAGCCAGGGCACCTGACCCAAACTGGCCAACAGTGTATTCCATACCATGTGACGTCCCATCTAGTTTAGGAACTGGGAAGTGGGGAGGCAGGGATTCGCCGCTCGGGGACTGGCTGGGTGTCGGTCGGCGGGTGGTGAGCAATTGCCCTGCGCATCATTTGTACATTCCAATCCTTTTATTACTACTGTTGTCATTTTACTAGTGTTATCATTATCATTATTAGTTTCTTCTTTTCTGTTCTATTAAATCGTTCTTATCTCAACCCAGGAGTTTTACTTCTTTTCCTGATTTTCTCCCCCATCCCACTGGATGGCGGGGGAGTGAGTGAGCGGCTGTGTGGTGCTTAGTTGCTGGCTGGGGTTAAACCATGACAATTGTAATCATTGGTGGCCCTTGTATGTTTTGGAAGATCAGGAAAAATGGCCAACAAATGGAACTTTAAGCTATAATACTATATTACAGTTAATGTTATTTTGTAGAAGAGAGTAAATGGAATAAAGTGCCATATGTAGATTTTTTCTTTCAAGTGAAAGTATCTGACGAGGACCTGAGGGGAGTCTCCCAGTAGAACCTCTGGTTACAACTAAACTGGTAGAACGGAAAATTGAATTTGAATTGACATTAGAGTCACCTTTTCAGTTTTAAATACCTTGGAGGGAGAATTAAGTTCTGAAGAAATTAGTGTTGTTGGTTTGACAGGTGAACGAAAGACTAGACCCTTTTTTTTAAACCTTTGACAATGAAATTAGGAAAGCAATAGGTCACTGATCAGTTTCTGTATTTGCCAAATTCTCCTAAACACCTGTTAGGGAGAGACCTACTTGAGAAATTGGAAGCAGAAACTAAATTTAAAAATGGTGAAATTAAAATTCTAATTCCAGAAACTAAACATATCGAAGCAGTGGCTTTGTTGTTGCAGGACGGTCACTGAAAGCAGAGGATCATACCAGTCAAAGTAAATAATGCTGTAATTCCAGTCGTCTGGGCTGGAGAAGTTCCTGGTAAATCCAAAAGAGCAGAGCCTGTGAGAACTGATTTAAAGCCAGGATTGAGTCCGGTAAGAATTAAACAATATGCCCTAAAACTGGAAAGTCGGAAAGGGTTAGTACCGATAATACAAAAATTTCTAAAGTACAAATTGTTAATAGAATGTGAATCCAAATATAATACCCCAATTTTGCCTGTTAAAAAAGCTAATGGAAAAGATTACAGGCTGGTTCAAGACCTTAGAACAATAAATCAAATAGTACAAGATATTCATCCGGTAGTAGCAAATCCTAATACTTTGTTAACAACCCTAACAGAGAAACAAGAATGGTTCACAGTGTTAGACTTAAAAGATGCCTTTTTCTGTATTCCCTTGGATCCCGATAGTCAAGAGCTTTTGCTTTTGAATGGGAAAATCCTGAGACTGGGAAAAAATGCAATATACATGGACAGTCTTGCCTCAAGGCTTTAAGAACAGCCCTACCATTTTTGGAAATCAATTGGCATGAGAATTAGAGGCTTGGAAGAAAGAAAATAATCAAGGAATCCTGTTGCAATATGTGGATGATTTATTAATTGCAGCTGAGACGGAAGAACAATGCACAAAGTTAACTATTAACTTTTTGAACTTTTTGGGTATCAGTGGATATTGAGTGTCAAAAGAAAAAAACCCAAATAACCCAGAGAGAAGTAACTTATTTGGGTTTTGAAATCCTGAAAGGACAGAGACAATTAGGAACTGAGAGAAAGGAGACAATTTGTCATCTCTCTGAACCTGACTCTAAAAGAATTGTGAACATTTCTGGGAATGGTTGGGTGGTGTCACCTGTGAATTACAAATTATAACTTGCTGGTCCGACCTTTTTACGAGCAGCTCAAAACCTCAAACAATGGATTTATAGATTGGACTGATGCCGGGAAAGCTGCTTTCGAACAACTAAAACAGGCTTTAATGGAGGCGCCAGCCCTAGGCCTGCCAGATCTCACAAAGACATTTGAACTCTTTACTCATGAAAGAAGAGGTAGAGCTCTGGGTGTCCTGGTCCAATATCTGGGACCAAGTCGGTGAGCTGTGGCCTACTTCTTGAAACAATTAGACAATGTGAGTCTGGGATAGCCTGGTTGTCTGAGAGCTGTTGCTGCAACTGTGCTACTGATCCAGAAAGCTTGGAAGTTCACCTGAAGACAAAAGATTACTGTGTATGTTCCCGATATGATAACTATTGTGTTAAAACAGAAAGGGGGCATTGGTTATCCCCTAGTAGAATGCTGAAATACCAAGTGGTGTTGCTGGAACAAGGTGATGTTTACTTAAAAACTACTACCGTTGTTAATCCTGCTGTGTTTTCAACAACTGATCAAGTTAAAGGAGAAGTGGAACATGACTGCTTGCAGAAAATCGAAGGAGTTTACTCCAGCCAACCGGATCTCTGAGATGCGCCACTGAAAGAAACAGATTGGGAACTATATACCGATGGAAACAGTTTCATCCATGAAAAAAAAGTTTATCAAGATATGCAATAACTACTACTGAGGAGGTAATTGAATCGTGAGCTTTGCCTTCAAATATCTGCCCAAAAGACTGAATTGATAGCTCTTACTCGAACACTGGAACTAAGTCAAGAAAAACGAGTCAACATTTGGACAGACTCAAAGTGCTTTTGGAGTAATACATACACATGGAACAATATGAAGAAGAAGAGGACTGTTATCTACACGAGGAGCCACCATTCAACATGCAGAACAAATATTGAAATTGTTAGAAGCCATCCGAAAACCAATAACGGTCACGATAATATACTGTAAAACACATCATTTAAGTAAGACTGTTCCTGAAAGAGATAACCGATTGGCTAATAAAGCTGCTAAAGAGGCTACAGAAAAAGACATCCTAACACTAGTTTCAGAGAAAAGTGTAAAATTGTCTAAAGAAACTCCAAATTATAATGGAAAAGATGAAGAATTATTTACTAAATTACAGACTAACAAAATGAAACAGGATAGGCTGTAACACTGATAAGTCGTCAAATAATAGTCCCACCCACAATAATAAGAAAAATTGCCCGAGCTGAACATAACAAAGTATATTGACGGACAGAAAGTAAAATATGACAAAGATTGTTTAAACAATTACAAGTGGATGTAAAATTTATATATAAAATTATCCCCAAATGAGTAATAAGATTATCTTTGGAATTATTAAATAAGGATTTTTTTTTTAAGAGAATATTAGCAAATTGATTTTATAGAATTGTCTTGAAAAGAAGGATATACCCTAGTTTTAGTTGATATTTTATTGGATGACCTGAGGCTTTCCCTTGTTGCACCAACAAAGCAAGAAGAGTAGTTAAAGTCTTGCTCAAAGAGATAATACCAAAATTTGGAGTGCCTGTAAGAACGTCATCCGACAATGGCCCTCATTTTATAACAAAGATTATGAGACAAGTTGAGCAAAGTATTACCTATAGATTGAGACTATCACACCCCATACAGACCACAAGCAAGAAGAAGAAAAAAAAAAAAAAAAGAACTATACCTTTAAGCAACAGTTGAGCAGAATTTGTCAGGAAACCTCAGTCACATTACCCATGGCTCTATTAAGAATCAGACTATAACCAGAAGAGAAAGAAAAATTAAATCATTATAAAATGTTATATGAAAGACCATATCAAGAGTCTTATGTTTTGAGTATTTTGAGTACCTTTGGAGATATGTTTTTAAAAGGGTGTTATGATTTCTTTAAGAAATTCTTTTTAAGAACTTTGTCAGTATGTCTCCACAGCTGGACCCTTAGAATTAGACATAATAGTGCATCCCTTCTGACCAGGAGATTAATTTAGACAAACAGAAGAAATCACACATCTTAAATAGAACTGTATGAAAATTTATACTTGTAACTCTTTTGTAACGCAAAAATCCAAAAACTTTATCTAGTAGATAAAGCTCTAAGATGGGGATATATTTATAGAAATTATAATAATATTTTAAATTATATTTGGCCCTTTTTTTAATAATGGAAAAATTTAACTTGGAATTGACTGTATTAAAGGACAGATAAAAAGTTTAAAGTTAACTGTTTGGGTAAATAGTGATGATATATGATCTATTCACCTTTTTATGAAAGACTTATTATTATTAAAAAAACATGGAGTATGTAGATACATTGGACTTTTAAATTATTTATGTTATATCTACATACCAAATGTGACAGATGATCTAAATCATCAGATAGACAAAATAAAACATGTAACTCAAAACAGTAGAGAATTAAAATCAAATGTTAGAAAATTCTTAACTAAATAAAATATTTTAAAACTTTAGATTTTTTCTGACTGGATAGTTGACTGAGCTTTTATAAAATATAATTTTGATAGTTATTGTTATAATCTGTGTCGCTTTTAGCTGCCTTAAACAAGCTGTGACACGATCTATATTGAGATGAAGATACTAAAGTTAGTTTTAAACAAAAGAAAGGATACAATTTGTGTGATTTGTCTAATTTTTTTAAAGAAGAAAATCAATCGTAAAACTATAATCATCCAAGCTGTTACAAGACAGCAAGATGGACAAACAATCCCAGAATTTGTAATTAGTAAAATTATAGTGAAAGTATTGAAATGATTTTCATAACTTTCAAAGGGGGGAAATGTTACAAATATTCTGATAAGTTAAAATTTTATATAAGCTGGGTTTGATCAAAAGGTAAAGATTGTAGAATATAGGGGTTTGGAGCTCGCAATGTAGTCATCGAAACTTAGGAACATACAAGATGTGCTGTATACAATCATAAGAAAATAATTATTGTCTAAAATTAGTTAACCATAGAAACTTTGACTGATTTGTTAGTTTGTAGTGTTCTGTCCTAAGAAACTAAGAGAGATCGTTATGGACCTTAGTTCTGTTGCTTAGAAACCCCACTTTGATCAAGATTCCAGTTAGTGGAATTAAGTAAGATTAACCAATGAATGTTTTAGTATAAGAATATTGATGAGGTGGTGTGACTGACGGCCAATCACTAGAAACGTTAAATTCAAGAATTAACATTGAATGTACTTTTATGTAAATCTAATACATGATGGCAAAAATCATACTGCGCAGAATCACATAAGAGAGGTCAACTATCGGACAAAGTGAGGAAGACTATGGAAGACCACCAGAGAGCTTCTGAAGACCACCAGAGACTTCACCACGCCTGCGTAAAGGGACATTTACATATGCTAATGATTTATCGGACAGTTGATGATTATGTATGACATTTCCCAGAAATTTAGTGGAATATGTATAACAGGTGTGTATATAACCTGCATGATTAAACTAGACAGGTGCACACACTAGGTGGAGTGACCCCCTGTGTGCCCAGCGCTGCAATAAAGAAGTGCCTGCTTCTTAACTTCTCATTGCTGTTAAGGAGTTTTATTCCAGATTTCGGCAACACAGGCACTGGAGCAGTAATTTTCCTGGATGGATGCCTTTTGGCTGTTGTTTTTTCTTGCAGTTCTTGTACCCGAGCTTCTAGTCTCCAGGTAGGCTCACCATCCCTCTTCCTTGTGTCCTTCTCCTGGTCACACAGGGGTGGTACGTGGTGTGTGCCACCGGTACCCTGTCCTTTGAACAGAAAAAGGCTGACTCACAATAGCTGAGATGTTGGTCAATATGGGTGAGGAAGACCTATCCTTTAATTGCTGGGACAATAGTTGGTACAGCTTCTCCACAGCTGAGACACAGGTCTGTAGGGAGGAAGCAAGATTCTTTTTGAGTTCTCGGAGTTGTCTGGCCAACCCATCCACGGTTGGTGCCTCTGTGTCTGTCCAGCTCATTGCCAGCGTGTTGGCATATGACATTGGTGCACTTTGTACAAAATTTCACCACATGGACCATGTGCACTGGATTTCTTCCAGGTCTTTGGATACCTGGTTGTCACCCAGGTTGCTATAAATTGCCTTCACCATGTCTAATTCCCTCAGATACTGGATACCTCCTTCAGTCGTGGTCCACTTGCTTCAGGAATTCGCAAGATCTTCATTGAAGGGATACCTGTCCCTCACACTCAACAGTAGTCACCTCCAAAGACTAAGGCCTCCTGCCCCTTTGCCAGTCTCTTTGTCAATGGCCTTATCCAAGGGATCCCAGCTGCTGGGCTTCCTTACCCTTTAATTCCTGACTACTGGCCCCAATATCCCAGCATTGGAGTAATCAGCTGATAATTTTCTCGCCTGTTGACAGCTGAAATATTTTTACATATATCACAGCTCACTTAGGGATTGGGTGCTTTCTGTCTCATTTATGATTTCAGTGCTTTCCCCTTCCTGATCTTGTGACTGCTCTGCTGCAGAACAGGCACCCTCTTCTGATTCTCTCTTCTGCTCCCTCTTAGGAGAAGCTTCTTTATCCCTTGATTCAAAGAAATTAACTCAATAGTTTGATTAACTAATAAGTAGGTATTCTTTATTGGCAGCGCTGGATGCACGGGGGATCGCTCCACCTATCGTGCACACCGTCGGGTCTAATTGTGCAGGTTAAGTACATGTTCCACATACATATTCACTAGATTTCCGAGAAATGTTATACATACTAATTATTTTTCTGGGAAACTATTAGCATATGCAAATGTCCTTTACGCAGGCGCGTTGAAGGTCTCTGGTAGTCTTCAGGCGTCCTCTGGTGGTCTTCAGGAGTCCTCTGGTGGTCTTTCATAGTCTTCCTCACTTGTCCGCTATTTGACCCTCCTCAGGTGATTCTGCGCAGTATGGTCTTTTACTTGTTTTGGTACATCAGTGTTTGTTAGTGTTCCTATTATCTAAGTTTTAATTAGTGGTGTAGAATCATATGGTTAGTTTAAGCTAAATTATCCATAAGGACGAGAACAAAGACAGGAGTTCTTATCTTTTCTGGCCCTATCTATTCAAGCAAGGCCTCTACTTGTGCCTTTGAGACAGGAAACCAAAGGAACCTTAGTAGATATAGTAGATATATGAATGTGGATAAGAATTGTTTAATAATTATCTAGCTTATAATGAAGTTAAAGAAGTTTCAATAGAGGTAGACATGGCCCAAGGGGATGAGAAGTGATGTTTAACGCTTGCATTGTTGAGGCTGGCTGGGACAGGAGATAGTCCCTGATAAGAAGCAGCAGTGGCTCCAAGAACCAGCCAAGACCGACCTTGTGATTTGGACAAATGCCAAGGGACAACTGAGTCTGCGCAGGGACAGAAGGTTAAGAGTTCACCGTGAAGAAGACATACAGCCTTCATCTTCACGACCACCAGACGACCACCATAAGGAGGCACTGCGCAAGCGCAGTTGAGAGGAGACTATGGAAATGACTTCCTAGAGCTAATTTTAATATGAAGCGGGGATAGGTAATGCCTGTGTATAGGCGTATTGCAAAACTCTATGTATATGTAACACTTGACTGTATAAATTTAAAGTGAACTGCCAAATCAGGCGCGCACGACTTTGGTGGGACTACCCCCCGTGCTGCCCAGCGCTGAATGAACATACCTACTTTACAATCTCACTGATTGTGGAGTCTGTTTTCCGCACATCAGTTTGGCGAGCCAGGCAGGAGACTCTCTGCTCGGCTGCGGGACCGACTGCGGAGCGGACGCCCCTCGGCGTGCCCGAGCACTTTCCTCGGAGGAGCCTCCGCTGCCAGCCGCTCACCGTGGGAGCAGACAACGACCTCCTGAAGCCGCGGACCAAACGGTATGTTCTACAAGGGGAGCCTCTAAAAGTACGGGCCGGGGCAGCTGGTAAATCGCGCAGAGACGTCTGGCGTGCAGCGTAGTCCCCGAATGGGAGGAGGGTACCCTGTATGGTAACAAGGGGGGATTTGCTGACCGATAGAGCGGCCGCTAGCGATCGTGAGGGTAGATCGAGCAAATCCGGGGTGACTGCTGCATCCCAGTATCGGGAGCCAGGACGGACCTGTCAATGACTGGTATATAAGAGGCAGGAGAAGGGTAAGCGCACCCCCTCGCAATTGCGCTTGGTTTATGGGGTGAGTGGACCCCCTCGCAATTGCGCTTGGTTTATTTTTGCAGCTGCTGAAGGTTGTCAGCTGGAGCGATGCTTGTATGATGTGAATGTTTGGAAATTTATGTTAAAGATTTTGTGTGAGAATGTGAAAATGCTATGTTGAGATTTATATGTGTATATATGTTTGTTAATGTGTAAATGTCTAAAACTGTGGATTGAATGTTTGAGTAAAAGAGACACAGCTCAGCTGCGGAGTGTGTGTGAAGTTCTGCTCCACAGTTTCGTAACTCCACAAGGGGTACGGCCGAAGACAAACTAAGTGTGACTCACTGATGATTTGAAACTTGAATTTATATGTTAAAGTTGTAATTGTAAGTTTGAGTTTAATTATCTTAATCATTTTGTGGTGTTGGTATAAGAAAGTCCCTGTATGGTGCATCGGATAAATGGGGGTATTTGAGTGGTGTCTTTTACATCCAGGAAATGAGTGTATGCCCTCATATGTCCTGGAATATGTGTGGTGTAAACAGAGGTTGCAAACAGATTGTGGCGGGGATATTGAATGCCCTGAGTGTGGGGTTTGGACTCCTTGGGATAAGAGGGAACGAGCTACATACACAGTTGGAATTGTTTGTGGTTGGAGAGATAGCCGAAATAGTGAAATTGGTGTGTGGAAAGGAAAATTTAATCCCGGAATTCGGGACATGTGAGAGAAAAACCGGGAGAATTCTATAAAGAGGTGTAAGAAACAATTTGCATGGAATCGTATTAAAAGGAGAAGTAATAAAATGGGAAACAATCAAGGGGGAATATTGAGGAAGAGTCCTCTGGGTTGTGTTATTACCCACTGGAAAGATATTGTTGGGACTGGAGGTACGGAAAATAAAAAGAACCTTATTAAGTATTGCAATCAATGGTGGCCATTATATAAGTTAGAAGGTGATGCTAAGTGGCCACTTAATGGGTCAACAGATTATAATACTCTATTACAAATAATGCTGTTTTTAAGGAGAGAAAGAAAATGGGATGAAGTTTCATATGCAGACATGTTTTTCACCCTCCGAAACCATCCGGAGTGGCAAAGGGACTGTGGAATAGTACCCCCACAGCACCCCATGGTGCTCGCAGTTGAGCGAGAAAACAAGGAGCTTAGAGGTAAATTGAGGCGGTGTTGTTTGGCATGTAGTATTGGACAAAGATGTACAAAGACAAATAAAATTCATCAGGTACCAGAACAAGATCTAACTGATTTGTTTAAGCCTCCCCCTCGACCACAGGAACAGGATGCAGACTCGGATAGAACTCCAACCCCCCCAGACAGCCCTGTATCTTCCCGTACTAGGAAGAAAACTACCTCAACAGCTTTACAAGCACCTCTCCGAGAGGCGGTGAGGCCGGATGGTGGGACGATGTTAATCAAAGTACCCTTTTCTACTGCTGACCTAGGGGAATGGAAAAAGGTTGCTAAAGATTATAGGAGTGATCTGGTAAGTGTAACTAAACATTTCCAATTTATTGTAAAACAGCATAACCCTGATTGGAAGGATATACAGCTATTATTAGAATATATGACCGAAACAGAGAAACAGCTGATTTTAAAAACAGCAGGGAACCTAGCTGAAGATCATTATAAGATCACAGGAGGGGACGTTAAAGAATGTTTTCCTCTCCAAGACCCAAAGTGGGATGTTAATAGATCTGCACATATGGAAAGATTGCAGGGGTATCAGGATTGGATTACAAAAGGAATGGAGAGGGCAATCCCCAAAACTATAAATTGGTCAGCTTTATATGCAGTCAAACAAAGTCCTTCCGAGTCTCCGTCTGAATTCCTGGATCGATTGAGGGATGCAATGCGCCGCAACGCACCGCTGGATCCTAGGTCAGAGGTAGGAATACAACAATTGGTCTCCCTATTTTGGGGTCAATCTACAGGGGATATAAGGCACAAACTTCAAAAATTACGCCCTACAGAGGGTAGGAATTTAGAAATATTATTGGATGAAGCATGGAGAGTATTTAGTAACAGAGAAGAAGGATATAGGCAGGGGCAAAGAAAATTAATGGCTGTTATCCAGGAAGAAAGAGGAAGAGGGCCTAGGCGAGGCTTGCCCTGACTGGGCAAGGATCAATGTGCTTTGTGTAAGAAATTTGGTCACTGGAAAAAGGAATGCCCAAAGAACAAGAAGGAGGATCAGGGGGCTCAAACAGGAAGAACAGTAGCCCATGTGGAGGGAGATTGACGGGAACCTGGGGAATCTACCCTAGCGGATCCACTGGTTATAATTAAGCTAGGGAAAACACAACAAGAAATAGAATTCTTGGTAGATACGGTGGCAACATACTCGGTTCTGAACCAAGCTTTGGTGCCCCTGGGAGATGATTATGTCATGGTGAAAGGAGCAATTGGTCAAAGTGAAAAGGCATATTTTTGTAAACCTTTAGAATATAAATTAGGAAAACAGTGGGGCATTCATAAATTTTTATATATGCCCAACTCCCCAAAGGCACTTTTGGGAAGGGACTTGTTGGAACAATTGGAAGCAAAAATTGTATTTGAAAAGGGAGAAATTATTCTGGAGGTAAAAGATCAAGAATATATTCAAATATTGAGCCTAACCTTAACCAGTCTCCCCCTAGAAGGAAACATCAGCGAGGACATCTTAAACCAAGTGTACCCGGGGGTATGGGCTACCAATGCACCTGGAAGAGCGAAAAGTGCCCCCCCCGTTGAAGTTAGGATCAAGGAAGGCCGAAAGCCGGTAAGGATTAAACAGTATCCCCTACAGAAGGAAGACAGAGAAGGAGTTCGGCTAGTGATAGAAAAAATTTTTGCAGTTGGGGTTACTAAAAGAGTGTGAGTCTGAATTCAATATCCCTATATTACCTGTTCGGAAGCCCGATGGGTCATATCGGGTGGTCCAAGTCTTATGGGCAGTGAATAAGATAACTGAAGATCTTTACCCGGTAGTGGCGAACCCATATACCCTGTTAACCGTATTAACACCTGAATTAACTTGGTTTACTGTTTTAGATTTGAAGGATGCTTTCTTTTGCCTCCCTCTCCATGAAGCCAGCCAAAAATTATTTGCATTTGAATGGGAAAACCCCAAGAGTGGTCGAAAGACCCAGCTCACTTGGACGGTGTTGCCACAAGGATTTAAGAATAGTCCTACCATTTTTGGCAATCAGCTTGCAAAAGACTTAGAATCCTGGGAAACCCCGTCTGAAGAGGGAAAGCTGTTACAGTATGTGGATGATATCCTGATCGCCACCAAGACAGAGAGAGATTGTATGACATGGACAGTGAGTCTGTTGAATTTCCTGGGACTTCAAGGGTACCGGGTATCCAAGAAGGCGGCACAGGTAATACAACGCAAAGTGAATTATTTGGGCTATGAAATTAGTGCAGGACAAAGAACTTTGGGACAAGCCCGTAAAGAGACAATATGCCAAACTCAGAGACCTCAGACAGTGAAAGAGTTACGAACTTTTCTGGGAATGACAGGGTGGTGCCGATTGTGAATCTATAATTATGGATTGCTTGTTAAACCACTGTATGCGTTGACAGCCACTGAGCAAGAACACCTTGAGTGGAACAAGGAGACCGAACGAGCCTTTGAGCTACTGAAAAAGGCTTTGATGTCGGCCCCGGCCTTGGGACTCCCAGATCTTCTTTTCTCAGCGGGAACACAGGAGAACCAGTACATCACGACTGTTTGGAAACCATCGAAGCAACATACGCAAGTCACCCAGACCTGAAAGACAGCCCCATGGAAAACGGAGAAACCTGGTTCACAGATGGAAGCAGTTATGTCCTAAATGGTAATCGACATGCGGGATATGCCATCACCACCAGTCAAGAGGTAATAGAATCAGGGGCTTTGCCCATGAACACCTCCGCACAGAAGGCAGAAATAATTGCTCTAACCCGCGCCCTGGAATTGGCCCAGGGCAAAGTTGTGAACATTTATACAGACTCAAAATATGCCTTTGGAGTTGTACACGCACATGGAGCAATTTGGAAGAAGAGAGGACTATTGAATTCCCAGGGAAAAAATATCAAACACGCAGAAGAAATTCTGAAGTTACTGGAAGCTGTCCAGCTCCCTAAGAAAGTAGCGATTATGCATATTAAGGCACACCAGAAAGTGAGCTCAGATTTGGAAAAAGGAAATGAACTGGCGGACAGAGAGGCAAAACAAGTGGCCAGAACAAAGGTAAAAATAGAAGGGGCTTTAATTCCTGATAGACAAATCTCCCTAAAAGGTAAGCCAGAATATACCAAGGAAGATCAGAAACTTATTACAGATTTAGAAGGGTCATATAATGAAGAAGGGTGGGCTCATACCCCACAGGGAAAACTAATCATTCCCTCTTGCTTACTGTGGCATTTGATATGGGAGGAGCGTAGGAAAAGACACTGGGGGACAGAGGCTCTGTATAAACATTTAATAAGAGAAATTGTGGCTAAAAATTTATATACCACAGTGAGACAAGTGACTCAACAATGCGATCTTTGCCTTCAGACTAATCCTAAGAATACCCCCAAACTAGAAATGGGTCAGATTGGGAAAGGCAATGGGCCTGGACAGCAATGGCAAATTGACTTCACAGAACTTCCAAGAAAAGGGGGGTATCGATATTTACTAGTATTAACTGATACCTTTTCAGGTTGGCCAGAAGCATTCCCAACAAGAACGGCTAAAGCCCGGGAGGTAACTAAAATATTAGTGCAAGAAATAATACCACGTTTCGGGGTTCCAGCAACCATGTCCTCTGACAGAGGACCACATTTTGTCTCAAGAATAGTACAACAAATTAGCCGCCATTTGGGTATAGATTGGCAACTTCATACTCCATATCACCCCCAGTTGAGTGGTCAAGTGGAAAAAATGAACCACTTAATCAAACAGCAAATTGTAAAATTAGGACAAGAAGCAAATCTAACATGGCCTCAGTCTCTCCCTTTAGCCCTTTTGCGTATACGGACAAGACCAAGGGCAAGGGAAGGACTGAGCCCCTTTGAAATGTTATATGGAAGACCCTATGAAATACAGAAAGGGGTGTCTGTGCAAGCTGGGGACGAAATTGTGACCTCTTACATGATAGCATTAAGTAAACAGCTCAATAAAATCAGGAAACATGTGGTAGAGACTCGAGGGAGAGGTTTAGATGGACCTGTACATAATATACAACCTGGGGATTATGTATATGTAAAGTCTCTTACAGAAAAAACCCTGGAACCACAGTGGGAAGGACCATTCCAAGTACTACTCACCTCCTTTACTGCAATCAGAATCAAGGAACAGAACGCTTGGATTCATCACACCAGAGTGAAAAAGTCACCCAAAACTCCATGGAAAGTCACCACAAAACCTGATGGACACTTAGTTTTTATGCGGTAATTTGGGCAACCTTGGGGACAAGGAGCGTAACATGGGATGGGAACATGTTTGTTCTGGATATGTTCACGTTTTCAGCTTTTAATAACATGTCCTTCACAAAGTACACTAAAATACCCTTGTGCAGCAAGGAGACCTGTGCACTGTAACTAATGAACACTGCTGCACTTATGTTAACCAAAAGAGACAAATAGAAACAGATCTCTCTCAAATTTGGAAAAAACCCCAACTTTTACATTTAATGTCACAAGATGACACTTCATGGGGATTCACTGAGATATGGGAAAAATTAACCTCCTGGTTGCCAAATTTGACATGGTTGAAACAATTGTTTGTCACTGTAATAATGATCATTCTCTTGTCTGTAGTCCTTTGCATAGTGGTTCAATGTGGCGTTTGGTGCTGTAAGAGTACAGGGGACTCTTACAGTGAATGGAAAAAGAATGAGTTGCGATGAAAACTTGAGTCCAACAAATATTTTGAGAGAATAAGGAAACAATGCATTAAAATACTAGAGTTGGATATAGTAAAAGAATTTACTGTTTTCTAGAAAAGGGGGGACTGAGATGTGAAACCAAAGGAACCTTAGTAGATATATGAATGTGGATAAGAATTGTTTAATAATTATCTAGCTTATAATGAAGTTAAAGAAGTTTCAATAGAGGTAGACATGGCCCAAGGGGATGAGAAGTGATGTTTAACGCTTGCATTGTTGAGGCTGGCTGGGACAGGAGATAGTCCCTGATAAGAAGCAGCAGTGGCTCCAAGAACCAGCCAAGACCGACCTTGTGATTTGGACAAATGCCAAGGGACAACTGAGTCTGCGCAGGGACAGAAGGTTAAGAGTTCACCGTGAAGAAGACATACAGCCTTCATCTTCACGACCACCAGACGACCACCATAAGGAGGCACTGCGCAAGCGCAGTTGAGAGGAGACTATGGAAATGACTTCCTAGAGCTAATTTTAATATGAAGCGGGGATAGGTAATGCCTGTGTATAGGCGTATTGCAAAACTCTATGTATATGTAACACTTGACTGTATAAATTTAAAGTGAACTGCCAAATCAGGCGCGCACGACTTTGGTGGGACTACCCCCCGTGCTGCCCAGCGCTGAATGAACATACCTACTTTACAATCTCACTGATTGTGGAGTCTGTTTTCCGCAGGTCACCTTCTCAACAAGATTGTAAGTTCATCAAACATTAAATTAAATTTTGTGATTGTTCATGGTTCCTTCTTGCTCATCACTCCCAAGTACCAGTCTCAGACAGGCTTAATCCTTGACAAACACCAGTCTTTGGTATGTTAAGTTGCAGAGAGACAATCATTAAGCAATTAGCAGTTCCTTCTCTATATCACCTTACTAAATGAGTTGACTTCTGCTTCCAGTGTTTCTTCTTAATTACAGGGGTGACTGATATAGTTGAAAGCTGGGTCTCTGGTTTAGCCACAATGTCTGTTGGTATGTCTTCAGATCAAGAGACTTCTCTTTGAGTGTGCTGAATAGTACTGAGCAGTGTTCAGTAGGTGCAGGCCAGGTTCCAGCACAGTGTGATATGTTGTGCCTCTCTGGAATAGCCAGGGCATCTTTTTTTCAAACATTCTCTCACTTAATGAGGATCCCGCACTTGTATGGGAGTGAAGTCCCAGACCATCAGAGGTAACAAGCTTTCTACATACCTGCCCATATTATCCCACGTGCCTTGGTGATATGCAGAAACCTGAAGCAATAGCATGTAAGTAAAACAAATTAAACACAAACCTGTTGCAGAAAGTGAATTTGCAGAATCTGGATGCACAATCTGAATAGGCACCATCCCCCTGCAAATGCCTCCTCCAGTAACTGGACATGCACAAACCTGCCTCATAAACCTGCTTCACAGCCTGAATACACAAAAACCTGCTTGCAGCGAGTGGATATCTCAAACCTCCTGCACAAACCTGTAGCACAAACCTGAATATGCAAAAACCTGCTGGATATGCTCAAAACTGCTGTGCAGACTGAGTAAGTGCAAACCAGTTGCACTAACTGAATAAGCAGAAACATTCTGCAGAAACCTGCTGCACAAACATGATGTACTGAAGAAAAGATGTACTTGAGAATTGATGTACTTAAGGAGTGATTCACTTAAGAAGACTGCAAAGGTCTTGTGAAATAAGATACCCTTTGTATACACAAGGCATGCCTTGCTAACGACTGGGCCCCTGAAGGAAAACTAATAGACTGATAAGAAAGGAACATCCTACCTGTGGAGGTGCAGAGAAGTTGAAAAATTGCTAATAGGCATGAAGTCAGCAAAAATCTTTGATAACTGGAGGAAAGAAAGGCGGCAGGGGGCGATCACGACCACCGACTCAACTGAAGACCAAAAGACTTAACCCCCCCAACTCTCCTTGAGCATGCGCTGTAGAATAAAAGAACACTATTTTTAATTCGAAGCGGGGAAACTTTAACCCAATAGAAACGACTAGATAAGCGACTACCAGTAATAGTTTTGGGGAAGAACTTTGGAAATTGAATATGTGTAACTGAACTGTATAAATTGCTTGCCTGTTTAGGCATGAGGTGTGCTATCTTTGTGGATTACCACCTAGCCCCCATCTTTGTGCAAACTTGAATTGGAATAAAGTAACTCTGCTCTGTGTGTATATTGGCGTTTTGCACACCAAGTAAACGACCCCACTTGTGGGACAACAGAGTATGCAAAACTAGCTTCAAACATCTGCTTCACAAACTGACAAGGCACACAACTGCCTGAAACAATAGAATATGCAGCAATCTGCTGAAAGAAAAAAAACACACCTGCACAAACTGAATCTGCCGAATAAAACTGCTACATAAAATCTGCTACAGAAACTGAATCTGTAGAAGCCTGCTGCACATATTAATCATGCACAAACCTATTGCAAAACAGCACATGCGGAAACCTGCAGCACAAACCTGGTATGCTAACTGGTCATGCACAAACTGAATAAGCACAGATCTGCTTACACAAACTCTGGATGCATAAACCTGCTGCAGAAACTGGCTACACAGACGGAATCTGAACAAACCTACTGCACAAACTGCATATGCACAAACTTGCTGAAGAAACCTGCTGCACAAAAAGTATATGCAAAAACCCACTGCACAACCAGAATATGTACAAAATGGCTGCAGAGGAAGAGTATGCAGAAACCTGCTGGAAAAACTGCTGCACTTAGTGGCTAGGCACAAACCTATTGCACAAACTAAACAGGCACAGGCCTCCTGTACAAATCTACTGCAAAAAACTGCAGCAGAAAGTGAATTTGCAGAAATCGGATGCACAATCTGAATAGGCACCGGATCCCCCTGCAAATGCCTCCTTCACTAACTGGACAAACACAGACCTGCCGCATAAACCTGCTTCACAGCCTGAATACACAAAAACCTGCTTGCAGTGAGTGGATATCTCAAACCTCTTGCACAAACATGCTTGTGATGGATGTACTCAACTCAACCAAACTAGCAGTAGATTGGTACAGGGTCCAAAGGAAGTAAAGGCCTAAGCCATAACTGAGCCAAGAACTCCTCTAGTTCCAATCTGTTCTCTGAAAACCCACAAAGGAACAGAGTGATACAGTAAGCATCAGTGCATGTGAACTTGGAACACCAATCATGCGATTAACACATGAATAGCGAGTGGCTTTTCCAAGATTCATTTATCAAGGGACAAAGAAAATGGTGGGTACAAGGAGTCTCATGTATACCTTTTCCATCACATGTAATTTGACTACAAGCCAACCAATTTATTCCATAAATATGACAGCCTAAGTGAGCCTTCTTTGAGCTCTCCCTGCTAAGCAGCCTAGCTGCATAGCGGTGATTTCCCCTTGATCTGGGACACCTCTCAAGGTTGCTCCTCAAGAGACCTTTCACCAATGGCAGATCTTTAGTAAGTGACCGATATTGCGCATAACTTCGTGTCTTGATGACTTTGATTTTTGTCTTGGTAACTTTGATTTTTGTCTTGGTAGTTTTGAATCATCGTTATATCCTTTGTGCAGTACAGTAGTAGAGTGAACCTTGCCATCAAACTTTGTCAAGTTGCACTTTTACAACATTGTATTTCAATAAAACCACTTTTGCTGATACCTCTGACAATGGTTCTATAAGTGATGTAAATTGCCCATTCATGACAGCACCTCAGTGGCTCTGATGCCCACCTCCCAGTGCACAGACAAAAATCCCATGTCAATCCACGCCAAGTCCTGTATCTCACCAGCTCTGGCCTTGTTGCTCTTTGGTGGTTTGGGTCCCTTTGCATCTGCAACGTCTCTGCGTCCTTTGGCGTCTTTTTAATCTGTGGCACTGAAATGGAAGCAGTGGTTGCCTGAAGTGGCTTTCTGAAAGAAATATTGCCCAGCTCCAAAGGAGACAGAGCAGGAGAAGATTTGAGCACAGAAAGATGCCCAAAACCCAACCCCCAACTTGAAAGAGCCTAAGTGTAACCTAACAGAACTGTTGGCTCTTCTGCTTTTGCCATTGTTTTCACTTGGCAACACAAAAGCCAGGTGGCTCTGATGGGCAGAGCTATGTCCTCTGTAGCAGCCAGGGGTAAGTGAACAGCACTGCCATGTTGGAAATTTTTTTCTTGGTCTCACCAGGTGCTGCAGGTGCACGTGCTTGTTGACCCTAGAGAAATGCCTGAAGCAGGGGCACTGCAGATTTGCAGGAGGCTGGGGATAATGCATTACCAGATAAGCTCTGTGTCGCTCAGATTTTTGCTCCACCTCAGCTGGAGCTTTTTGTTCTGGAGAAAGACTAAAACTCACCTCACTGAAGTGGGAAACACTCTGGGGAGCAGATGCATCAATGTCTTTCCATGGAGACTTAAAAATTGTACAGAGATGTTTTACCTGGCCTTCTGAACTCAAGAGTCATACTGTGCTGATTTTACTTAGGCTGAAAGCAGTCCCATTTGCACATCATGGTAAGCAGCTGTCACTTGCTCCATTGGCCAACAAAATCCCTTCAGAGAATAACAACACTTTGAGTCTTTGGTCTGACGCTGCATCCAGAAAGGTCAAAATTTCTGTCCTTAGAAGGTAAGCTTTCCATGAAGCTTTAGAAGTACAGGTGTCAGTAATATAAATACTTTGAGCAACTTTGTAACTACTCTTTTTGCAGTTGTGCTGGTACCAATCTTCAGGGTGGAAACCCAACTGCAGCAAAGGAAACCAGAAACCAGTGCTGGTTAGCTGTGTCCAGCTCTGCCCTCTAATGAGGGCAGAGTACTAAGACCAACACTTTGCTGTCACCTTCTGCCCATCTTTCTTTTGTATACCGACTATTGAGCAGAATGTAGTTATACAGTTGAAGGTCAGCCGAGGGAGTTGCTCTAGATGGACGATGCATCAGTCTGTAAGTGCCTAAACCCAGGAAGATACCAACATTTGGAGCTGCTTTGCTACTTATTGCTTTACAAGGTATTTGAATTCTGTAAGTTACTTTTTCCTCCCATGTTGAGCCACTTGTGAACCAAAAGGTAGACCAAGACAGCAAAAACGATGAGCAGCAAAATGATCATCACTGCAAAGAGTATAGAGTCATTCTGAAATCCAGGATTGTCATCTTCATGATTGTTCAAGGACACCCCTGCAAAATAATGAATCAGTGTTAGTTTATATAAAAAGTGCATCATGTTGTAAAAATGTAAGAATATCAGGACTGGATTATGGAGAACCCAGGCACAGTGGCGTGCATTTTACTGACATGGGGAAATGGCGTTTCAGCCCCTCTGGGATGCCATCTGGCATTTACATCCAGTGCAATGCATTGAAAAAATGCCTATATTGTTGTATTCTGTGCTCTATTGCTTTAGGAAGAGTTCCTCCTCATCCCCACACTTTTGTGTGCTGGGAAGGTCTGGAACAGGAGCTTATTCCCAGCAGCAAACCCAGAATTGCTGGGTCTATGCTTGGCAGGTAATTTCTAGTCTGCAGTAATGACAGGATTGGAGACTGAGCACGCCACTTTCCAGACCCACATTTCTCCTGAAGATCTGTTTCTAGAGTATTCTTTGCTTTGAAATGGACTCATATATTCTTGTTTTGCTGTGAGGTGCTTCTTCCAGGCACCCATGGAAGCAGAGTATCTTCTTGGTAAGTCATAATTAGAAAACGTTAGAATGGGAGAGGAGTTTTTAAGCTACAGTATGTACCTTCTCTTGCCTCAGGTGTGGTGAAATCATGCACAACAGAACTAAGCAGAAGAAATGTCAAGCCTGAGCAGGCAGCCATGCTTCCCCATTATCCCAAAGCCTGCGTGCACAAACGATGCCCATCCAGCACCCACAGGACTCACATCAGCCCCGTGGTGCTATGACGTTACTGGTGCATGTAAATATCTTTGAGGATATAATGAAATCCTCATAATGGGAACCTGGATGTGGGCATGACCTGCTAGCTCATTCTAGCTCACACTTAACAGAGCTTCTCTCCATGTTACCAATAGGTGTTTTTCATGGCAAGATCATCTTTCAGAGGCTGTGTGGATGGGCTTATAAAGAGAATTAAGAAAACTGGGGAGGATGCACAGAGTATTTGGCTCCACACATTTAATTACAGTGAAAATGTAAGTGTGCCACTATGTGAGGGAGTGTTTACAGCGGTGCGCTTTATTTTACCCTGTGCTAGCCAAACCCATTATTTTCACCTAAGAAATAGAGGCAGTTGTCACCCTCCCTTACTTACAGAGCTGACACAATGCCCTGGCAAGGCACTAAAACCCCTGTCTCAGCCAAGGATCCAGCTGTAAAAGAGGAAGGAAAATAAACTAATCTGGAAGATTGTGAAAGAGCTTGGTAGGCTTTGTGTTTGGATTTGGTAGTAGCTGAGTTAGATCATGCATCCTTTAGGAGGGAACCGTCTGTCTTAAAGCACGTTGCCCTAAAAAAGAGCTTCCCTGATCAGGTACTGCATGTGGCACAAGCAGCAAAAACCTGCATGTCCTGTTGCATGATTCCCCCCCTTGATTGCACCCAGAGTGCTAATGGGAGCATAAATGAGAGCTATGTCAGGGGGTACATTCATTGACAGACACTTTTCTGAACTAAGGAGTCCCTCAGATCCTTTTCCAAAATAGTCCCTCACACAGACAGTGCTTGGGTTCCTCAAGAGAAATGGCTGTGGCATAGCAGGAAAGAGAGGAGCAGCTCCACCCCCAGCCCTGGAGACACATGCTTATGCTTCTTCTGTGCCATGTGGCTGGTGACAGGCTGCCCAAAGACTATCTTGTCCTTGGAATAACATTAGAATGAACCAAAACATGGTAAGGCACTGTTTTTTGGGTTTCATGATGGTTTTTGGTGTGGGCAGTACGGATTTATTTTTTTATGTCATGGCAAGTGGAAGTAGGGCTTGTTACTCTGAGCACTTAGGGCTCTGATGTGGAACTTGTCTCTTGTAAAGACATCACCTGGAGCTGGTTTAATGCTTCTGGAATCTCTTACCTGTGAGGTAAGAAGTCTTACATAGGATGTAAGCTGACTGAGGGGAAAAAGATTGCAGACTGTGAGCATAGTTCTTGGGTGTTTAAAGCAGTTCTTGTGTAGTGAGAAGATTACTCCGAGACTCTTACGACCGCTCCAGTTCAAAAGCAGCTTGTTTGAGGCCCTGTTGCCAAAAGGAGGAGTGTGCAGAGATGCTGGAGCAGAACTGCCTGCAGAGACTGGCCTGTAATGGGTTGGTCCATGGAGTAGTTCAGGTTGGAAGGGACCTCTGGAGGTCATCTATCTGACTGCCTGCACCCTGACAGGTGGCTTAGGGCCTTGTGCTGCTGAATTTACAGCTGCCTCACGGTTTGAAATGTTGGAGTTCTTTCTTCAGGCCCTTGTGGTCCCTGGAGACTAATGTGCGTGGAGACTAATAGGGGTCTTGTGTGATGTTTGGGCTACGTGATAGCATGATGTGAGACCTCCCGTGTGGAGAAATGAAGCTATGACCTTGCTGTGGAGAAGCCACAGAGGAGCTGACAGGCAGCACAGCACACCCTGCCCACTTTCTCTTGACCGGGCTGGATTCCTGGTAGGGTCTGGGTTAGCCGTGTAAGAGGTGATACGCTTTTCACCAGCAGATTCAGAGGCAGGTGTCTTCCCTGTTTGCAGCAGATATTTTGAAAAAGAACTTTGCAATGATCTTTGGTTCTTCTGCCACCGTGTGGCTGATGGATGCAGGACTGGTTATCCGCTGTGCATGGTAAGAGCTTGATTCCCTTGGTAGTGACAGCTTAATGAATAAAAGGTCTTCTAATAAGGACTGGCTGTGAGCTTTCTCCCTTGCCTCAACCCTCTGTCAGGAAAAAGGGATTTACAAGACTCGGGCAGCTCTCCACTTCCTGCCAGAGCAGGGGAATACTGGGAAGGGCTCCTCAGCTTGGGATGGAGGAGTTTAAGATCCCTGTCACAGCAGAGTCTGGGGTGCAAGGCATGGACAGCCTCCAGCCACTGAGCTGTGCAGCCTGTTGCTGCGGGGGGCTGGTGGGGAAGAGCACATGCTTTCTTCAGCCACCCCGGAGACACAGCAGTGCTTCAGCTATGCCCTGCATGGCTCCTGCAGAGGGGAGCTGCCCCACCAGGACTGCTACCAAGCAGGTGACAACCTAGTCACCCACCAGAGGCAAGGACTGTCATGAGGTGTTTGGTGCTCAGTTCCTGGCATCTTGAAAAAGCAAGTGTTGTGAATAGATGGCAGAGCTGAAGGATAGAGCTTTCTAAGGTATCAGTAAATACAGAGGAGGCAGCTGCTCCTGCCTGGTGTGGTAATCTGTAGAGGGGCTCAAATTCTCTTCCCACTGCCTTGGGCAAACAAGCTCTGGGGATGTCTCTGTCCCAGATTACCTGTGTCTATTCTGCACAGGGGCATGGAGTGGTGTAGGCACTCAGCTATCCAGCCACTGAAGGATGGTCCTGGAGGGCTGTGCTGCTGGTGGCCCTAAAAGGAATCATAGAATGGTTTGGGCCCTCTAGTCCAACCCCCCCGCAATAAACGGAGATCTCCGACTAGATCAGGTTACTCAGAGCCCCATCCAACCTGACCTTGAATATTTCCAGGGTTGAGGTGTCTACCACCTCTCTGAGCTACCTGTTCCAGTGTTTCACCACCCTCATGGTAAAAAATTTCTTCTTTATATCTAGTCTGAATCTACCCTCTTAGTTTAAAACCACTACCCCTTGTCCTATTGCTACAGGCCCTACTAAAAAAATCTGTCCCCATCTTTCTTACAAGCCCCCTTTAAGTACTGAAAGGCTGCAATAAGGTCTCCCCAGAGCCTTGTCTTCTCCAGGCTGAACAACCCCAACTCTCTTGGCCTTTCCTTATAGGAGAGGTGTTCCACCACTCTGATCATTTTTGTGTCCTCCCCCCGGACCGACTCCAACATGTCTATGTCTTTCTTGTACTGAGGACTCCAGAGCTGAACGCAGTACACCAGGTGGGGTCTCAACAGAGCAGAGTAGAGGGGCAGAATCACCTCCTTTGACCTCCTGGCTCTGCTTCTTTTGATGCAGCCCAGGATATGGTTGGCTTTCTGGGCAGCAAGTGCACATTGCTGGGTCATGTCCAGCTTTTCATCCACCAGTACCCCCAAGTCCCTCTCCGCAGGGCTGCTTTCAATCCCTTCATCCCCCAGCCTGTAGCAATACCAGGGGTTGCCCCGACCCATGTGCAGGACCTAGCACTTGGCCTTGGTGAACCTCATGAGGTTCACATGGACTCACTTCTCAAGCTTGTCCAGGTCCTGCTGGATGGCATCCTGTCCCTCAGGCATGTTGACCGCACCACTCAGCTTGGTGTCATCTGCAAATTTGCTGAGGGGGCACTCGATCCCACTGTCTATGTCATTGATGAAGTTATTAAACCGTACTGGTCCCAATACGGACCTCTGAGGGACACCACTCATCTCCATCCAGACATTGAGCCATTGACCACTACTCTCTGGATGTAACCATCCAACCAATTCCTTATCCACTGAACAGTCCACCCATCAACTCCATCTCTCTCCAATTTAGAGAGAAGGATGTTGTGGAGGGGCCATGTCAAAGGCCTTGCAGAAGTCCAGATAGATGACATCTGTAGCTCCTCCCTTGTCCACTGATGTAGTTGCTCCATCATAGAAGGCCACTAGGCTGGTCAGGCAAGACTTGCCCTTGGTGAAGCCATGCTAGCTGTGTCAAATCAACTCCCTGTCCTCCATCTGCCTTAACATAGCTTCTAGGAGGATCTGGTCTGTGATCTTCCCAGGCACAGAGGTGTGGCTGGCAGGTTGGTAGTTCTCAGGGCCCTCCTTTCTACCCTTTTTAAAAATGGGTGCAGTGTTTCCCTTTTTCCAGTCACCGAGGACTTCACCTGACTGCCCTGACTTTTCACATATCATGAAGAGTGGCTTGGTAACTACATCAGCCAATTCCCTCAGGACTCTGGGATGCATCTTGTCAGGTCCCATAGACTTAGGTATATTCAGGTTCCTCAGGTGGTCTCAAACCTGATCTTCTTTTACAGTGGGAGAGATTTTGCTCTCCTAGTCCCTGCCTTGAGGTCCATCCACTGAAGAGGTGTGGGAAAAGAGACTGCCAGTGAAGACTGAGGCAAAAAAAGTTGTTGAGTACCTCAGCCTTCCTCTTGTCTGTTGTTACCAGTTTGCCAGTCGTGTTCATCAGGCGGCTTACACTTTCTTTGAGCTTTCTTTTCTGGCTGACATACCTATAGAAGCCCTTATTCTTTGTGTCCCTTGCTGAGTTCAGTTCCAGCCATACCTTGGCCTTCCTCACCCCATCCCTACACAACCAGGCAACTTCCCTAATAGTCTTCCCAGGAAACTTGTCCTTGCTCCCACTGTCTGTACATTTCCTTCTTGCCCTTTAGTTTGACCAGCAGGTCTTGACTCATCCATGCCACTCTCTTGCCTTCCTTTCCTGATTTCTTACACCTGGGGATGGAGAGCTCTTGCACTCTGTGGAAATTGTCCTTAAAGATCTGCCAGCTCTATTTTGCTCCCTTGTCCCTGAGGGCAGTTTCCCAGGGGGTCCTATTGGCTAACTCCTTGAACAGCTGGAATTTTGCTTTCCTAAAATTCAGGCTCCTGACTTACTCTTTGCCTGTCCCATATCCCTCAGGACTGTGAACTCCACCAGTGCATGATCACTGCAGCCCAGGCTGCCTTCAATCTTGACGTCTCTGATTAGCTCACTTGTGTAGGTGACCAACAGGTCCAGTAATGTATCCCTTCTGGTAGGGTTGTCTATTACTTGGCTTAAGAAGTTATCCTTGATGCACTCCAGGAGTCTCCTTGATTGCCTGCAGCTAATGCACACAGGGCTGAGTTCTGCACAGCTTGCTGGCAATGGAGGTATGTGGGATGTTGTTGGCTTCCGGCCTACTGGGGCCTCTGCAAGGGGAGAGCAGGGCTGCCCCGTGCTGGGCACAGCCTGTCAGGGTCGTGGGCATCTCCACAGCAACCGCCTTTGTGATGAGGGTCCCTGCAGTGAACATGGGGTAATTTAAGGATTGAGAGCCCTGGGATGCCCACTCCCAGGAGAGCAGCTCCCTCAGGAGGCATCATCTCCCCTGGGCGCCCATGGCAGGTCTCTGGCAGAGGATGCTGAAGATGCCTATGGATGAAGAGGTGAACGCTCACTCCCAGCCCACTGACAGGTTGTTGAGACTGCAGAAGAGGCACCAGTTGAGGGATGGGGCTGGAGGCCGAGGCTGGTGGTGGGACGGGGCCATACAGAGTGGCCTTGGTGCTGGGGCTAGCCTTTCAAGCACTGTGGTGGGCGCTGTGCCAAGGCAGCCACCTCCATCCCATGCCTCCTCCTTCTGCCCACAGGAGGCAGGCACAGGCAGGGGCGCAGGGCAGCAAGAGCCATGGGGACAGGTTGCCACAGCTCCACTGCCCAGAGATCTTCCAGGCCGCTGGGACCTGCGGTGCACAGGTAGGGAGGCCAAGGGAGACGGGGCTGAATGTCTTCTCAGCCCCAGGAGCTGCCAAAGGCAGGAAGGAGGTGCAGGAGGGGACAGGCAGGCCTGGCCTCTGTAGCAAGATGAACCCTGCTGTGCTGTGCCAGACAGGCTGCCTGGGTATGCTGGGGGTGCTTCCAGGAGTTGCTGTGGGCCGTGGGGTGATCAGCCCAATCGCCAGCTAGCTATGGGAACAGGGTGGCAGCTGCCTGTAAGGCTGAGCGCTGCTCTGGGGGCTGGCAAGAAATCTCAAATACAGGAGCTCTTCCACCTGGGATGCGAAGGCGTGGGAGAAAGGACCACAGTTACGCAACCTCTCACCTCAGCTTCTCCTGCAGACAAACAGCTTGGTGCGCAGGGTGGCACTGTCCCACAGAAGGGTGATGCGGAAGGAGACAGACCTTCTGCCAGCCTCTGTCTCTCCCCAGGTAGGCAGCAGCACCCCAGCATGCACCTGCAGCTTGGGCACCAGGAGTTGCCAGCAACTCCTGCAAGCTGCCTCGTCTGCTGGCAGCACCTGCTACATCTTCTGCAGGAGCAGGGAAACAGCCATCGGCACCACGGCCAGAAGTCATGGAAAGTTTGTCTTACTTGCTCAGGGCAAACAGGGTGACCACAGCACAACTACAAGGGTGGAGACCTGGTTACCTGCCCTACACAGTCTGACAACCTATGATGCAGCTGTAAAGGACACAGCCCAGTGCCTCATGATTGAGGTCCTGGGCAAGGTTTTGACTGGGACCCGGGGACCCAGCTGCACAGCAGACCGGCCACACAACATGGGTGCAGAGGTGACCCAGGACTGAAAGCTGTTGCTTGCCCTCACCTTCCCTTAGCAGCCTCTTCAAACACTGGAGCTCTAAGCTTTCTCTGCCACTAACATTCCCCTCAATCTCTCACTCTAGATAGAGGCCAGCTCCAAAATTGAAAAAGTCCAGCAAGGGCTTCCATGCAGATGGTGCCAGGACTGAAAGCTGTTGCTGGCCTTCACCTTCCCTTGGCAGTCTTTTCAAAGACCTACCAACACTGGGCCTCTGGGTTTGCTTACTCAGCTAATGATCCCCTCAGTCTCTCAGCCTAGGCAGAGCCCAGTTCCAAAATTGACAATATCCAGCAAGGGCTCCCACAGAGAAGTTGCCAGGACTGAAAGCTATTGCTGGCCTTCACGGTCCCTTGGCAGCCTCTTTAAAGTCTGACCAGCACTGTGGCTCTGTGCTTGGTAAACCACCTTGCTTAGCCACCTAAAGATCCCTGTACTGGTTTTGGCTGGGATAAAGTTAATTTTTTTCCTAGCAGCTGGTACAATGCTGTGTTTTGGATTTAGTATGAAAATAATGTCGGTAACACACATATATTTCAGTCGTTGCTAAGTAGTGCTTCATGTAAGTCAAAGACTTTTCAGTTTCCCATGCTCTTCCAGTGAGGAGGTGCACAAGAAGCTGGGAGGGACCCTAGCCAGGGCAGCTGACCCAAACTAGCCAAAGGGATACCATAGCATGTCATACTCAGTAGATAAACCAGTGGGAGTTGGGGAGGGGATTGATCACTGCTCTGGGAGTGGCTGGGTGTCGGGAAGAACGGCCGGAGTCAAGAATCACACTCAATATGAATTAACATCTTGCTCATTTACTGTTCAGACGTCTTGACATTTATACAAGACTGACTTGTCCACGCGCCTTATACAATACTCTAATTGGTACAATACCCTGTTTCACGTGACACTATCTTATTCTCTATTGGCTGCGCAAGCTTCTTCACGAGGTGTCCAGCAGTTACTTATCTCATTCTTCAGCATCCAGGTGTTGATTGTCAGGCTCTTCTTATCTTCTTTTTTCCCAGCATACAAGGACACAGTGTCCTTGTCTGCTCCAGTATTTTGTAAACTTATGCTTCGTTCCCACCTAACGGCTGGATTGCTCACATGCCTTCGCCCAGCCAAGAAATCCTCAACAGCTGGGCATCTGTCAGCAGGCAGTGAGCAATTGTGTTGTGCATCACTTGCCTATCCTGGGTATTACTTCCCTCTCGTTTTGTTATCTTCCTATTCATTACAATTATTATTCTTATTATATTTTATACTATTTCAATATTAAACTGTTCTTATTTCAACAGACAAGTTTTACCTTTTTTTCTGATTCTGCTCCCAATCCCACTGGGATGGGGCAGGGGGGGCAGTGAGCAAGCAGCTGTGTGTGCTTAGTTGCTGGCTGGGGTTAAAAGACAACAATCCTCTCACTCTCTCCCTATAGACAAGGCCCAGCTCCAAAATTGAAAAGCTCCAGTGAGGGCTCCCATAGAGAAGGTGCAAGGATGTTTCTGGCCCTGACCCTCCCTTGGCAGCTTTGATAAAGCCACACCAACACTTTCACTTTGTGCTTTCTCTGCCAGATAGTGATCCCTTCACTTTCTCACTCTAGTTGGAGGGCAGCTCCAAAATTGAAAACATCCAGCAGGAGCTCCTACAAAGAAGGTTCAAGGACTGATAGCTATTGCGGACTCTCAACTTCCTTTCACATCCTCTGCAAAGCCACACCAACACCTTGGCTCTAAGTGTTTTGTGCCACCTAAGGATTCCCTCAGTATCCCACTCTAGGCAGAGGCCAGCACCAAAATTGAAAATGCCCAGCAAGGGCTTGCGTATGGAAGGTGCCAGGACTGAAAGATGTTCCTGGCCCTCACCTTGTCTTGGCAGCCTGTAAAAAGCCCCAACAACAATGGGGCTCTGTGCTTACTTACCCACCTAAAGATCCCCTTATCTCTCTCACTCTAGGGAGAGTTCTTCTTTAAATAGAAAATGTCCAGCGAGGGCTCCAAGTCGGATGGTACCTGGACTAAAAGCTCTTGCTGGACATCACATTCCCTTGGTAGTCTCTCAAAGGCCCACCAACACTGGGGCTCTGCACTTTCTCTGCCACCAAATGATCCCCTCATTCTTCCACTCATGCCAGAGCCCAGCTCAAAAATTTAAAATGTCCAGGTACAGCTCACAGAAAGAAATTGCCAAAAATGAAAGCTCTTGTTGGTACTCATCTTCCCTTGGCAGATTCTTCAAAGCAATATCGGAAGAAGGATCTGCTGTGTATGAGAGCGATGAGATGTTAAGTGTCTGGGAAAGCACAGATTGCCCATGCTGTTGTGCCTGGGAATAGGCTGCCAAGGGAAGGTGAAGAGGAGAAACAGCTTTCAGGGCTGGAACCTTCAGTGGGGGAGAACTAGCTCGACAATGGAAACAGGCTCTGCTTAGAACGAACGCCATGAGATGTACCGTCTCTGGGAAAGCACAGATCCCCAGTGCTTTTGTGCCTGTGAAGTGGCTGCGAAGGGAAGTTGAAGCGCAGCAAGAGCTTTCAGGGATGGCACCTTCCTTCTGGGAGAGTATCCTGTCGTTTGCCATTTTGGAAAGTGGCTCTATCGAGAACGAACGCCATGAGATTTTTCTGTCTCTGGGAAAGCACAGATCCCCACTGCTGTTGTGCCTGCGAAGATGCTGCGAAGGGAAGTTGAAGACCAGCAAGAGCTTTCAGGGCTGGCAGCTTCCTTGTGGCAGAAGGAGCCGGACGTTTGCCTTTTCGGAAAGGGGTTATGCCGAGAATGAGCGCCGTGACATGTATCGTGCCTGGGAAAGCACAGATCCCCAGAGATGTTGTGCATCCAGATTGGTGCACGGGGACAGTGAAGACCAGCAAGAGCTTTCAGGACTGGCAGCTTCCTTGAGGGAGAAGGAGCCGGACGTTTGCCTTTTCGGAAAGAGGCTCTGCCGAGAACGATCGCCGTGAGATGCGCTGTCTGTGGGAAAGCGCAGATGCTCTGAGCTGTTGTGCCAGTGGATAGGCTGCACGGGGACTGTGAAGACCAGCAAGAGCTTTCAGGGCTGGCAGCTTCCTTGTGGGAGAAGGAGCCGGACGTTTGCCTTTTCGGAAAAAGGCTCTGCCGAGAACGAGCGCTGTGAGATGTGCTATCTGTGGGGAAGCACAGATGCCCAGTGCTGTTGTGCCTGCGGATAGGGTGCACGGGGACGTTGAAGACCAGCAAGAGCTTTCAGGGCTGGCAGCTTCCTTGTGGGAGAAGGAGCCGGACGTTTGCCTTTCGGAAAGGGGCTCTGCCAAGAATAAGCGCCGTGACGTGTACGGTGACTGGGAAAGTACAGATCCCCAGTGCTGTTGTAGCTGCGGATATGCTGCATGGGGACGGTGAAGACCAGCAAGAGCTTTCAGGACTGGCAGGTTCCTTGTGGGAGAAGGAGCTGGACGTTTGCCTTTTCGGAAAGGGTTTATGCCGAGATCGAGCGCTGTGAGATGCGCTGTCTGTTCAAAAGCAGAGATCCCCAGTGCTGGTGTGCCTGTGCATAGGCTGCACGGGGACGGTGAAGACCAGCAAGAGCTTTCAGGGCTGGCACCTTCCTTGTGGGAGAAGGAGGAGGATGTTTGCCTTTCGGAAAGAGGCTCTGCTGAGAACGAGCGCCGTGAGATGTGCTGTCTGTGGGAAAGCACAGATCCCCATTGCTGTTGTGCCTGTGGATAGGCTGCACAGGGACGGTGAAGACCAGCAAGAGCTTTCAGGACTGGCACTTTCCTTGTGGGAGAAGGAGCCGTACGTTTGTCTTTTTGCTAAGGGGCTCTTCCGAGAACCAGCGCCGTGACGCGTATCGTTCCTGGGAAAGCACAGATCCACAGTGCTGTTGTGCCTGTGGACAGGCTTTTCGGAAAGAGGCTCTGCCGAGAACAAGCTCCGTGACATGTGCTGTATTTGGGAAAGCAAAAATCCCCAGTGCTGTTGTGCCTGTGGATAGGCTGCATGGGGATGGTGAAGACCAGCAAGAGCTTTCAGGGCTGGCACCTTCCTTGTGGGAGAAGGAGCCGGACGTTTGCCTTTTCGGAAAGAGGCTCTGCCGAGAACGAGTGCCATGACGCATACCGTTCCTGGGAAAGCAAATATCCCTAGCGCTGTTGTGCCTGTGGATAGGCTGCACGGGGACAGTGAAGACCAGCAAGAGCTTTCAGGACTGGCACCTTCCTTGTGGGAGAAGGAGACAGACGTTTGTGTTTTCGGAAAGAGGCTCTGCCGAGAACGAGCGCCGTGAGATGTGCTGTCTGCGGGAAAGCACAGACCCCCAGTGCTGTTGTGCCTGTGGATAGGCTGCACAGGGACGGTGAAGACCAGCAAGAGCTTTCAGGGCTGGCAGCTTCCTTGTGGGAGAAGGAGCCGGACGTTTGCCTTTTCTGAATGAGGCTCTGCCGAGAACGAGCGCCGTGAGATGTGCTGTCTGTGGGAAAGCACAGATCCCCAGTGCTGTTGTGCCTGTGGATAGGCTGCACAGGGACGGTGAAGACCAGCAAGAGCTTTCAGGGCTGGCAGCTTCCTTGTGGGAGAAGGAGCCGTACGTTTGTCTTTTTGGTAAGGGGCTCTTCCGAGAACCAGTGCCGTGACGCGTACCGTTCCTGCGAAAGCACAGATGCACAGTGCTGTTGTGCCTATGGATAGGCTGCACGGGGGCAGTGAAGACCAGCAAGAGGTTTCAGGACTGGCACCTTCCTTGTGGGAGAAGGAGCCAGACATTTGTCCTTTCGGAAAGAGGCTCTGCCGAGAACGAGCGCTGTGAGATGTGCTGTCTGTGGGAAAGCACAGACCCCCAGTGCTGTTGTGCCTGTGGATAGGCTGCACAGGGACGGTGAAGACCAGCAAGAGCTTTCAGGGCTGGCAGCTTCCTTGTGGGAGAAGGAGCCGGAGGTTTGCCTTTTCGGAAACAGGCTCTGCAAAGAACGACCGCCGTCAGATGTGCTGTCTATTGGAAAGCACAGATGCCCAGTGCTGTTGTGCCTGTGGATAGGCTGCACGGGGACGGTGAAGACCAGCAAGAGCTTTCAGGGCTGGCAGCTTCCTTGTGAGAGAAGGAGCCGGACGTTTGCCTTTTCGGAAAGAGGCTTTGCTGAGAACGAGCGCCGTGAGATGCGCTGTCTGTTCGAAAGCAGAGATCCCCAGTGCTGGTGTGCCTGTGGATAGGCTGCACGGGGACAGTGAAGACCAGCAAGAGCTTTCAGGGCCGGCAGCTTCCTTGTGGGAGAAGGAGCCGGACGTTTGCCTTTTCGGAAAGAGGCTCTGCCGAGAACGATCGCCGTGAGATGCGCTGTCTGTGGGAAAGCGCAGATGCTCTGAGCTGTTGTGCCTGTGGATAGGATGCACAGGGACAGTGAAGACCAGCAAGAGCTTTCAGCGCTGGCAGCTTCCTTGTGGGAGAAGGAGCCGGACGTTTGCCTTTCGGAAAGGGGCTCTGCCAAGAATAAGCGCCGTGACGTGTACCGTGACTGCACAAGTACAGGTCCCCAGTGCTGTTGTGCCTGCGGATAGGCTGCACGGGGACAGTGAAGACCAGCAAGAGCTTTCAGGGCTGGCAGCTTCCTTGTGGGAGAAGGAGCCGGACGTTTGCCTTTTCGGAAAGAGGCTCTGCCGAGATCGAGCGCCCTGAGATGTGCTGTCTGTGGGAAAGCACAGATCCCCAGTGCTGTTGTGCCTGTGGATAGGCTGCACGGGGACAGTGAAGACCAGCAAGAGCTTTCAGGGCTGGCAGCTTCCTTGTGGGAGAAGGAGCCGAATGTTTGCCCTTTCGGAAAATGGCCCTGCCATGAACGAGCGCCAAGAGATGTACTGTCTCTGGGAAAGCACAGCTGCCCAGTACTGTTGTGCCTGTGAAGAGGCTGCCAAGGGAAGGTGAAGACCAGCAAGAGCTTTCAGGGCTGGCACCTTCCACGTGGGAGAATTAGCTGGATGTTTGAGAAAGAGGATATGCCGAGAAGGATTGCCATGAGATACCCCATCTCAGGGAAAGCACACATCCCCAGTGCTGTTGTGCCTGTGAAAAGAATGCACGGGGAAGGTGAAAACCAGCAAGAGCTTTCAGGGCTGGCAGCTTCCTTGTGGGAGAAGGAGCTGGACGTTTTCCTTTTCAGAAAGAAGCTCTGCCGAGAAGGATTGCCATGAGATGCTCCGTCTCAGGGAAAGCACAGATCCCGAGTGCTGTTGTGCCTGTGAAGAGAATGCACGGGGAAGGTGAAGACCAGCAAGAGATTTCAAGTCCGGCAGCTTCCTTGTGGGAGAAGGAGCAGGACATTTGCCTTTTCGGAAAGAGGCTCTGCCGAGAACAAGCGCCGTGAGATGTGCTATCTGTGGGAAAGCAGAGATCCCCAGTGCTGTTGTGCCTGTGGATAGGCTGCACGGGGAAAGTGAAGACCAGCAAGAGCTTTCAGGGATGGCACCTTCTCGTGGGAGAAGGAGGCGGATGTTTGCCTTTTTGGAAAGAGGCTCTACCAAGAAGGATTGCCATGAGATACTCTGTCTCTTGGAAAGCACAGATCCCCAGTGCTGTTGTGCCTGTGAAGAGTCTGCCAAAGTAAGGTGAAGAGCAGGAAGAGCTTTCAGGGCTGGCATCTGCCTTCTGGGAGAAGGAGCCGAATGTTTGCCCTTTCGGAAAATGGCCCTGCCGTGACAGAGTGCCAAGAGATGTACCATCTCTGGGAAAGCAAATGTCCCCGGTACTGTTGTGCCTGTGAAGAGGCTGCAAGGGAAGGTGAAGACCAACAATATCTTTCAGGGCTGGCACCTTCCTTGAGGGGGAAGGAGCCGGATGTTTGCCATTTTGCAAATAAGCTCTGCCGAGAACGACTGCCTTGAGATGCTCCGTCTCTGGGAAAGCACAGATCCCCAGTGCTGTTGTGCCTGTGAAGAGGCTGTGAAGGGAAGTTGAAGAGTAGCAAGAGCTTTCAGGGCTGGCTCCTTCCTTGTGGCAGAAGGAGGCGGATGTTTGCCTTTTCAGAAAGAGGCTCAGCTGAAAACGAACGCCATGACATGCTCGGTCTCTTGGAAAGCACAGATCCCCAGTGCTGTTGTGCCTGTGAAGAGGCCGTGAACGGAAGGTGAAGACCAGCAAGAGCTTTCAGGGCTGGCATCATCCTCGTAGGAGGAGGAGCCTGACATTTGCTTTTCGGAAAGATGCTCTGTCAAGAAAGATTGCCATGAGATACTCCGTGTCTTGGAAAGCACAGATCCCCAGTGCTGTTGTGCCTGTGAAGATGCTACGAAGGGAAGTTGAAGAGTAGCAAGAGCTTTCAGGGGTGGCTCCTTCCTTGTGGCAGAAGGAGGTGGATGTTTGCCTTTTCAGAAAGAGGCTCTGCTGAGAACGAATGCCATGACATGCTCCATCTCTGGGAAAGCACAGATCCCCAGTGCTGTTGTGCCTGTGAAGTTGCTGCGAAGGGAAGTTGAAGAGTAGCAAGAGTTTTCAGGGATGGCACCTTCCTCATGGGAGAAGGAGCCGGACGTTTGCCTTTTCAGAAAGAGGCTCTGCCGAGAACGATTGTCATGAGATACTCCATCACTGGGAAAGCACTGATCCCCACTGCTGTTGTGCCTGTGAAGTGGCTGCGAAAGGAAGCTGAAAAGTAGCAAGAACTTTCAGGGCTTGCTCATTCCTTGTGGCAGAAGGAGGCGGATGTTTGCCTTTTCAGAAAGAGGCTCTGCTGAGAACGAACGCCATGAGATGCTCCGTCTCTGATAAAGCACAGATCACTGTGCTGTTGTGCCTGTGAAGAGGCCGTGAAGGGACGGTGAAGAGCAGCAAGAGCTTTCAGGGCTGGCACCTTCCTTGTGGGAGAATTACCTGGATGTTTGCTTTTCAGAAAGAGGATCTGCCGAGAAGGATTGCCATGAGATGCTCCGTCTCAGGGAACGCACAGATTCCGAGTGCTGTTGTGCCTGTGAAGAGACTGCGAAAGATAGGTGAGGAGCAGCAAGAGAGTTCAGGTCTGGCTCCTTCCTTGTGGTAGAAGGAGAGGGACTGTTGCCATTTTGGAAATAATCTCTGCCGAGAACGTATGCCATGAGATGTACCGTCTCTTGGAAAGCACAGATCCCCAGTGCTGCTATGCCTGTGAAGTGGCTGCGAAGGGAAGTTGAAGAGCAGCAAGAGCTTTCACGGCTGGCACCTGCCTAGTGGCAGATGAGCCGAATGTTTGCCCTTTCGGAAGATGGCCATGTCGAGAACGAGCGCCAAGAGATGCTTCATCTCTGGGAAAGCACAGATCCCCAGTGCTGTTGTGCCTGTGAAGAGGCTGCGAGTGGAAGGTGTAGAGTAGCTGGAGCTTTCAGGACTGGCACCTTCCTTGTGGGTGAATGAGAGGGACGATTGCCATTTTGGAAATAAGCTCTGCTGAGAAGGATTGCCATGAGATGCTCCGTCTCTGGGAAAGCACAGATCCCCAGTGCTGTTGCGCCTGTGAAGAGGCTGCGAAGGGAAGTTGAAGAGTAGCAAGAGCTTTCAGGGCTGGCACCTGCCGTGTGGGAGAATGAGCCGGACATTTGCCTTTTCAGAAAGAGGCTCTGCCGAGAACGATTGCCATGAGATATTCAGTCTATTGGAAAGCACAGATCCCCAGTACAGTTGTGCCTGTGAAGAGGCTGCAAAGGGAAGTTGAAGAGTAGCGAGAGCTTTCCGGGCTCGACCTTCCTTCTGAGTGCATTAGCTGGATGTTTGCTTTTCAGAAAGAGGGTCTGCCAAGAACGATTGCCATGAGATGCTATGTCTCAGGGAAAGCACAGATCCCGAGTGCTGTTGTGCCTGTGAAGAGGCTGCGAGTGGAAGGTGAAGAGTAGCTAGAGCTTTCAGGGCTGGCACCTTCCTTGTGGGAGAAGGAGAGGGACGTTTGCCATTTTGGAAATAAGCTCTGCCGAGAAGGATTGCCATGAGATGCTCCATCTCTTGGAAAGCAAAGATCCCGAGTGCTGTTGTGCCTGTGAAGAGAATGCACGGGGAAGGTGACGAGTAGCAAGAGCTTTCAGGGATGGCAACTTCCTTGTGGGAGAAGGAGCCGGACGTTTGCCTTTTCTGAATGAGGTTCTGCCGAGAACGAGCGCCGTGAGATGTGCCTTCTGTTGGAAAGCACAGATCCCCAGTGCTGTTGTGCCTGTGGATAGGCTGCACGGGGACGGTGAAGACCAGCAAGAGCTTTCAGGGCTGGCAGCTTCCTTGTGGGAGAAGGAGCCGGACATTTGCCTTTTCGGAAAGGGGCTCTGCCGAGAACGAGCACCGTGACATGTGCTGTCTGAGGGAAAGCATAGATCCCCAGTGCTCTTGTGCCTGTGGATAGGCTGCATGGGACAGTGAAGACCAGCAAGAGCTTTCAGGACTGGCACATTCCTTGTGGGAGAAGGAGCCGGATGTTTGCCTTTTCTGAATGAGGCTCTGCCGAGAACGAGCGCCGTGAGATGTGCCTTTTGTTGGAAAACACAGATCCCGAGTGCTGTTGTGCCTGTGGATAGGCTGTGTGGGGACGGTGAAGACGAGCAAGAGCTTTCAGGGCTGGCAGCTTCCTTGTGGGAGAAGGAGCCGGACGTTTGCCTTCTCGGAAAGGCGCTATGTCGAGATCGAGCGCCGTGACGTGTACGGTGACTGGGAAAGCACAGATCCCCAGTGCTGTTGTGCCAGTGGATAGGCTGCAGGGGACGGTGAAGACCAGCAAGAGCTTTCAGGGCTGGCAGCTTCCTTGTGGGAGAAGGAGCCGGACGTTTGCCTTTTCGGAAACGGGCTCTGCCGAGAACGAGCACCGTGATATGCGCTTTCTGTTCGAAAGCAGAGATGCCCAGTGCTGCTGTGCCTGTGGATAGGCTGCACGGGGACTGTGAGGACCAGTAAGAGCTTTCAGAGCTGGCAGCTTCCTAGTGAGAGAAGGAGCCCGACGTTTGCCTGTTCGGAAAGAGGCTCTGCTGAGAACGAGCGCCGTGACGTATACTGTGACTGCACAAGTACAGGTCCCCAGTGCTGTTGTGCCTGTGGGTAGGCTGCACAGGGACAGTGAAGACCAGCAAGAGCTTTCAGGGCTGGCAGCTTCCTTGTGGGAGAAGGAGCCGGACGTTTGCCTTTTCGGAAAGAAGCTCTGCTGAGAACGAGCGCCGTGAGATGTGCTGTCTGTGGGGAAGCACAGATCCCCAGTGCTGTTGTGCCTGTGGCTAGGCTGCACGAGGACGGTGAAGCCCAGCAAGAGCTTTCAGAGCTGGCAGCTTCCTTGTGAGAGAAGGAGCCGGACGTTTGCCTTTTCGGAAAGAAGCTCTGCTGAGAACGAGCGCCGTGAGATGTGCTGCTGTGGGGAAGCACAGATCCCCAGTGCTGTTTTGCCTGCGGATAGGCTGCACGGGGACAGTGAAGACCAGCAAGAGCTTTCAGGACTGGCAGCTTCCTTGTGGGAGAAGGAGCTGGACGTTTGCCTTTTCGGAAAGAGGCTATGCCGAGAACGAGCGCCGTGAGATGTGCTGTCTGTGGGAAAGCAGAAATGCCCAGTGCTGTTGTGCCTGTGGATAGGATGTACGGGGACGGTGAAGACTAGCAAGGTCTTTCCGGGCTGGCAGCTTCCTTTTGGGAGAAGGAGCCGGACGTTTGCCTTTTCGGAAAGAGGCTATGCCGAGAACGAGCACCGTGAGATGTGCTGTCTGTGGGGAAGAACAGATCCCCAGTGCTCTTGTGCCAGTGGCTAGGCTGCACGGGGACGGTGAAGACGAGCAAGAGATTTCAGGGCTGGCAGGTAGCTTCCTTGTGGGAGAAGGAGCCGGACGTTTGCGTTTTCGGAAATATGCTATGCCGAGAACGAGTGACGCGAGATGTGCTGTCTGTGGGGAAGCACAGATGCCCAGTGCTGTTGTGCCTGTGGTTAGGCTGCACGGGGACAGTGAAGACCAGCAAGGTCTTTCAGGGCTGGCAGCTTCCTTGTGGGAGAAGGAGCCGGACGTTTGCCTTTTCGGAAAGGGGCTCTGCCGAGAACGAGCACCGCGAGCTGTGCTGTCTGTGGGGAAGCACAGATCCCCAGTGCTGTTGTGCCTGCGGATAGGCTGCACGGGGACAGTGAAGACCAGCAAGAGCTTTCACGGCAGGTAGCTTCCTTGTGGGAGAAGGAGCCGGACGTTTGCCTTTTCGAAAAGAAGCTCTGCTGAGATCGAGCGCCGTGACGTGTACCGTGCCTGGGCAAGTACAGATGCCCAGTGCTGTTGTGCCAGTGGGTAAGCTGTACTGGGACAGTGAAGACCAGCAAGAGCTTTCAGGGCTGGCAGCTTCCTTGTGGGAGAAGGAGCCGGACGTTTGCCTTTTCGGAAACGGGCTCTTCCGAGAACAAGCACCGTGACATGTGCAGTCTGTGGGGAAGCACAGATGCCCAGTGCTGTTGTGCCTGCGGATAGGCTGCACGAGGACGGTGAAGCCCAGCAAGAGCTTTCAGGGCTGGCAGCTTCCTTGTGGGAGAAGGAGCCGGACCTTTGCCTTTTCGGAAAGGCGCTATGTCGAGATCGAGCGCCGTGACGTGTACGGTGACTGGGAAAGCACCGATCCCCAGTGCTGTTGTGTCAGTGGGTAAGCTGTACTGGGACAGTGAAGATCAGCAAGAGCTTTCATGGCAGGTAGCTTCCTTGTGGGAGAAGGAGCCGGACGTTTGCCTTTTCGGAAACGGGCTATGTCGAGAACGAGCGTCGTGAGATGTGCTGTCTGTGGGAAAGCACAGATGCCCAGTGCTGTTTTGCCTGCGGATAGGCTGTGCGGGGACAGTGAAGGCGAGCAAGAGCTTTCAGAGCTGGCAGCTTCCTTGTGGGAGAAGGAGTCAGATGTTTGCCTTTTCGGAAACGGGCTCTGCTGCGTACGCGCACCGTGAGATGTGCTGTCTGTGGGGAAGCACAGATGCCCAGTGCTGTTGTGCCTGCGGATAGGCTGCACGGGGACGGTGAGGACCAGCAAGAGCTTTCAGGGCTGGCAGCTTCCTTGTGAGAGAAGGAGCCGGACGTTTGCCTTTTCGGAAATATGCTATGGCGAGAACGAGCGCCTTGAGATGTGCTGTCTGTGGGAAAGCACAGATGCCCAGTGCTGTTGTGCCTGTGGATAGGCTGCACGGGGATAGTGAAGACCAGCAAGAGCTTTCAGGGCTGGCAGCTTCCTTGTGAGAGAAGGAGCCGGACATTTGCCTGTTCGGAAAGAAGCTCTGCTGAGAACGAGCGCCTTGAGATGTGCTGTCTGTGGGAAAGCACAGATGCCCAGTGCTGTTGTGCCAGTGGGTAAGCTGTACTGGGACAGTGAAGACCAGCAAGAGCTTTCAGGGCTGGCAGCTTCCTTTTGGGAGAAGGAGCCGGACGTTTTCCTGTTCGGAAACGGGCTCTGCCGAGAACGAGCACCGTGAGATGTGCTGTCTGTGCGAAAGCACAGATGCCCAGTGCTGTTGTGCCTGTGGATAGGCTGCGTGGGGACAGTGAAGACGAGCAAGAGCTTTCAGAGCTGGCAGCTTCCTTTTGGGAGAAGGAGCCGGACGTTTGCCTTTTCGGAAATATGCTATGCCGAGAACGAGCGATGCGAGATGTGCTGTCTGTGCGAAAGCACAGATGCCCAGTGCTGTTGTGCCTGTGGATAGGCTGCACGAGGACAGTGAAGACGAGCAAGAGCTTTCAGGGCTGGCAGCTTCCTTGTGGGAGAAGGAGCCTGACGTTTGCCTGTTCGGAAACGGGCTCTGCCGAGAACGAGCGCCGTGACGTGTACCGTGCCTGGGAAAGCACAGGTCCCCAGTGCTGTTGTGCCAGTGGGTAAGCTGTACTGGGACATTGAAGACCAGCAAGGTCTTTCAGGGCTGGCAGCTTCCTTGTGGGAGATGGAGCCGGACGTTTGCCTTTTCGGAAAGGGGCTATGTCGAGAAAGAGGACCGTGAGATGTTCTGTCTGTGGGGAAGCACAGATCCCCAGTGCTGTTGTGCCTGTGGCTAGGCTGCACGGGGACGGTGAAGACGAGCAAGAGCTTTCAGGGCTGGCAGCTTCCTTGTGAGAGAAGGAGCCAGACGTTTGCCTGTTCGGAAAGGGGCTATGCCGAGAACGAGCACCGTGAGATGTGCTGTCTGTGGGAAAGCACAGATGCCCAGTGCTGTTGTGCCTGTGGATAGGCTGCACGGGGACGGTGAAGACCAGCAAGAGCTTTCAGGGCTGGCAGCTTCCTTGTGGGAGAAGGAGCCGGACGTTTGCGTTTTCGGAAATATGCTATGCCGAGAACGAGTGACGCGAGATGTGCTGTCTGTGGGGAAGCACAGATACCCAGTGCTGTTGTGCCTGTGGTTAGGCTGCACGGGGACGGTGAAGACCAGCAAGAGCTTTCAGGGCTGGCAGCTTCCTTGTGGGAGAAAGAGCTGGACGTTTGCCTTTTCGGAAACAGGCTCTGCCGAGAACGAGCACCGTGAGATGTGCTATCTGTGGGGAAGCACAGATCCCCAGTGCTGTTGTGCCTGTGGATAGGCTGTACGGGGACAGTGAATACCAGCAAGAGCTTTCAGGGCTGGCAGCTTCCTTGTGGGAGAAGGAGTCGGACGTTTGCCTTTTCGGAAACGGGCTCTGCCGAGAACGAGCACCGTGAGATGTTCTGTCTGTGGGGAAGCACAGATGCCCAGTGCTGTTGTGCCTGCGGATAGGCTGCACGGGGACAGTGAAGACCAGCAAGGTCTTTCAGGGCTGGCAGCTTCCTTGTGGGAGAAGGAGCCGGACGTTTGCCTTTTCGAAAAGATCTCTGCTGAGAACGAGCCGTGACGTGTACTGTGACTGGGCAAGTACTTGTCCCCAGTGCTGTTGTGCCAGTGGGTAAGCTGTACGGGGACAGTGAAGATGAGCAAGAGCTTTCAGCGCTGGCAGCTTCCTTGTGGGAGAAGGAGCCGGACGTTTGCCTTTTCGGAAACGGGCTCTGCCGAGAACGAGTGCTGCGAGATGTGCTGTCTGTGGGAAAGCACAGATGCCCAGTGATGTTGCGCCTGTATATAGGCTGCACGGGGACAGTGAAGACCAGCAAGAGCTTTCAGGGCTGGCAGCTTCCTTGTGAGAGAAGGAGCCGGACGTTTGCCTTTTCGGAAAGGGGCTATGCCGAAGAACGAGCACCGTGACATGTGCTGTCTGTGGGAAAGCACAGATCCCCACTGCTGTTGTGCCAGCGGATAGGCTGTGTGGGGACGATGAAGACCAGCAAGAGCTTTCAGGGCTGGCAGCTTCCCTGTGAGAGAAGGAGCCGGACGTTTGCCTGTTCGGAAAGGCGCTATGTCGAGATTGAGCGCCGTGACGTGTACCGTGCCTGGGAAAGCACCGATCCCCAGTGCTGTTGTGCCAGTGGGTAAGCTGTACTGGGACAGTGAAGATCAGCAAGAGCTTTCAGGGCAGGTAGCTTCCTTGTGGGAGAAGGAGGCGGACGTTTGCCTTTTCGGAAACGGGCTCTGCCGAGAACGAGCAACGTGATATGTGCTTTCTGTTCGAAAGCAGAGATGCCCAGTGCTGTTGTGCCTGTGGATAGGATACACAGGGACAGTGAAGACCAGCAAGAGCTTTCAGTGCTGGCAGGTTCCTTGTGGGAGAAGGAGCCGGACGTTTGCCTTTTCGTTAAGAGGCTATGTCGAGAACAAGCACCGTGAGATGTGCTGTCTGTGGGGAAGCACAGATCCCCAGTGCTGTTGTGCCTGTGGTTAGGCTGCACGGGGACGGTGAGGACCAGCAAGAGCTTTCAGGGCTGGCAGCTTCCTTGTGGGAGAAAGAGCTGGTGGTTTGCCTTTTCGGAAACAGGCTCTGCTGAGAACGAGCACCGTGAGATGTGCTGTCTGTGCGAAAGCACAGATGCCCAGTGCTGTTGTGCCTGCGGATAGGCTGCGCGGGGACGGTGAAGACCAGCAAGAGCTTTCAGGGCAGGTAGCTTCCCTGTGGGAGAAGGAGCCGGACGTTTGCCTTTTCGAAAAGAAGCTCTGCAGAGATCGAGCGCCGTGACGTGTACCGTGCCTGGGCAAGTACAGATGCCCAGTGCTGTTGTGCCAGTGGGTAAGCTGTACTAGGACAGTGAGGACCAGCAAGAGCTTTGAGGGCTGGCAGCTTCCTTGTGGGAGAAGGAGCTGGACGTTTGCCTTTTCGGAAACGGGCTCTGCCGAGAACGACCGCCGTGACGTGTACCGTGCCTGGGAAAGCACAGATCCCCAGTGCTGTTGTGCCAGTGGGTAAGCTGTGCTGGGACAGTGAAGACCAGCAAGAGCTTTCAGGGCTGGCAGCTTCCTTGTGGGAGAAGGAGCCGGACGTTTGCCTTTTTGAAAAGAAGCTCTGCAGAGATCGAGCGCCGTGACGTGTACCGTGCCTGGGCAAGTACAGATGCCCAGTGCTGTTGTGCCAGTGGGTAAGCTGTACTGGGACAGTGAAGACCAGCAAGAGCTTTCAGGGCTGGCAGCTTCCTTGTGGGAGAAGGAGCCGGACGTTTGCCTTTTCGGAAAGGGGCTCTGCCGAGAACGAGCACCGTTAGATGTGCTGTCTGTGGGGAAGCACAGATCCCCAGTGCTGTTGTGCCTGTGGATAGGCTGCACGGGGACAGTGAAGACCAGCAAGAGCTTTCAGGGCTGGCAGCTTCCTTGTGGGAGAAGGAGCCGGACGTTTGCCTGTTCGGAAACGGGCTCTGCCGAGAACGAGTGCCGCGAGATGTGCTGTCTGTGGGAAAGCACCGATCCCCCGTGTTGTTGTGCCTGCGGATAGGCTGCATGGGGACGGTGAGGACCAGCAAGAGCTTTCAGGGCTGGCAGCTTCCTTGTGGGAGAAGGAGCCGGACGTTTGGCTGTTCAGAAAGGGGCTATGCCGAGAACGAGCACCGTGAGATGTGCTGTCTGTGGGAAAGCACAGATCCCCAGTGCTGTTGTGCCTGTGGTTAGGCTGCACGGGGACGGTGAAGACCAGCAAGAGCTTTCAGGGCTGGCAGCTTCCTTGTGGGAGAAGGAGCCGGACGTTTGCCTTTTCGTTAAGAGGCCATGTCGAGAACGAGCAGCGTGAGACGTGCTGTCTGTGGGGAAGCACAGATCCCCAGTGCTGTTGTGCCTGTGGTTAGGCTGCACGGGGACGGTGAAGACCAGCAAGAGCTTTCAGGGCTGGCAGCTTCCTTGTGGGAAAAGGAGCCGGACGTTTGCCTGTTCGGAAAGAAGCTCTGCTGAGACCGAGCGCCTTGAGATGTGCTGTCTGTGGGAAAGCACAGATGCCCAGTGCTGTTGTGCCTGTGGATAGGCTGCACGGGGACGGTGAAGACCAGCAAGAGCTTTCAGCGCTGGCAGCTTCCTTGTGGGAGAAGGAGCTGGACGTTTGTCTGTTCGGAAACGGGCTCTGCCGAGAATGAGTGCCGCGAGATGTGCTGTCTGTGGGAAAGCACTGATCCCCAGTGCTGTTGTGCCTGCGGATAGGCTGCATGGGGACGGTGAGGACCAGTAAGAGCTTTCAGCGCTGGCAGCTTCCTTGTGGGAGAAGGAGCCGGACGTTTGTCTTTTCGGAAACGGGCTCTGCTGAGAACGAGGGCCGTGACGTATACTGTGACTGAGCAAGTACAGATGCCCAGTGCTGTTATGCCTGCGGATAGGCTGCACGGGGAGGGTGAAGACCAGCAAGGTCTTTCAGGGCTGGCAGCTTCCTTGTGGGAGAAGGAGCCGGACGTTTGCCTTTTCGGAAACGGGATCTGCCGAGAACGAGCACCGTGATATGTGCTTTCTGTTCGAAAGCAGAGATGCCCAGTGCTGTTGTGCCTGTGGATAGGATGCACAGGGACAGTGAAGACCAGCAAGGTCTTTCAGGGCTGGCAGCTTCCTTGTGGGAGAACGAGCCGGACGTTTGCCTTTTCGGAAAGGGGCTCTGCCGAGAACGAGCACCGTGAGATGTGCTGTCTGTGGGGAAGCACAGATCCCCAGTGCTGTTGTGCCTGCGGATAGGCTGCACGGGGACAGTGAAGACCAGCAAGGTCTTTCAGGGCTGGCAGCTTCCTTTTGGGAGAAGGAGCCGGACGTTTGCCTTTCGGAAAGGCGCTATGTCGAGATCGAGCGCCGTGACTTGTACCGTGCCTGGGCAAGTACAGATGCCCAGTGCTGTTGTGCCAGTGGGTAAGCTGTACTGGGACAGTGAAGACCAGCAAGGTCTTTCAGGGCTGGCAGCTTCCTTGTGGGAGAAGGAGCCGGACGTTTGCCTTTTCGGAAACGGGCTCTGCCGAGAACAAGCACCGTGACATGTGCTGTCTGTGGGGAAGCACAGATGCCCAGTGCTGTTGTGCCTGCGGATAGGCTGCACGGGGACGGTGAGGACCAGCAAGAGCTTTCAGGGCTGGCAGCTTCCTTGCGGGAGAAGGAGGCGGACGTTTGCCTTTTCGGAAACGGGCTCTGCCGAGAACGAGTACCGCGAGATGCGCTTTTTGTTCGAAAGCAGAGATGCCCAGTGCTTTTGTGCCTGTGGATAGGATGCACGGGGACAGTGAAGACCAGCAAGGTCTTTCAGGGCTGGCAGCTTCCTTGTGGGAGAAGGAGCCGCACGTTTGCCTTTTCGGAAAGGCGCTATGTCGAGAACGAGCACCGTGAGATGTGCTGTCTGTGGGAAAGCGCAGATCCCCAGTGCTGTTGTGCCAGTGGGTAAGCTGTACTGGGACAGTGAAGACCAGCAAGGTCTTTCAGGGCTGGCAGCTTCCTTGTGGGAGAAGGAGCCGGACGTTTGCCTTTTCGGAAACAGGCTCTACCGAGAACGAGCACCGCGAGATGTGCTGTCTGTGGGAAAGCACAGATGCCCAGTGCTGTTGCGCCTGTATATAGGCTGCACGGGGACGGTGAGGACCAGCAAGAGCTTTCAGGGCTGGCAGCTTCCTTGTGGGAGAAGGAGCCGGACGTATGCCTTTTCGGAAACGGGCTCTGCCGAGAACGAGCACCGCGAGATGTGCTGTCTGTGGGGAAGCACAGATGCCTAGTGCTGTTGTGCCAGTGGGTAAGCTGTACTTGGACAGTGAAGACCAGCAAGAGCTTTCAGGGCTGGCAGCGTCCTTGTGGGAGAAGGAGCCGGACGTTTGCCTTTTCGGAAACGGGCTTTGCCGAGAACGAGCATCGTGAGATGTTCTGTCTGTGGGGAAGCACAGATGCCCAGTGCTGTTGTGCCTGCGGATAGGCTGCACGGGGACGGTGAGGACCAGCAAGAGCTTGCAGCGCTGGCAGCTTCCTTGTGGGAGAAGGAGCTGGACGTTTGTGTTTTCGGAAACGGGCTCTGCCGAGAACGAGTGCCGCGAGATGTGCTGTCTGTGGGAAAGCACCGATCCCCAGTGCTGTTGTGCCTGTGGATAGGCTGCAAGGGGACAGTGAAGACCAGCAAGGTCTTTCAGAGCTGGCAGCTTCCTTGTGAGAGAAGGAGCCGGACGTTTGCCTTTTCGAAAAGAAGCTCTGCAGAGATCGAGCGCCGTGACGTGTACCGTGCCTGGGCAAGTACAGATGCCCAGTGCTGTTGTGCCAGTGGGTAAGCTGTACTGGGACAGTGAAGACCAGCAAGGTCTTTCAGGGCTGGCAGCTTCCTTGTGGGAGAAGGAGCCAGACGTTTGTCTTTTCGGAAACGGCTCTGCCGAGAACGAGTGCCGCGAGCTGTGCTGTCTGTGGGAAAGCACCGATCCCCAGTGCTTTTGTGCCTGTGGATAGGCTGCACGGGGACAGTGAAGAACAGCAAGAGCTTTCAGTGCTGGCAGCTTCCTTGTGGGAGAAGGAGCCGGACGTTTGCCTTTTCGGAAAGGGGCTCTGCCGAGAACGAGCACCGTGAGATGCGCTTTCTGTTCGAAAGCAGAGATGCCCAGTGCTGTTGTGCCTGTGGATAGGCTGCGCAGGGACAGTGAAGACGAGCAAGAGCTTTCAGAGCTGGCAGCTTCCTTGTGGGAGAAGGAGCCGGACGTTTGCCTTTTCGAAAAGAAGCTCTGCAGATATCGAGCGCCGTGACGTGTACCGTGCCTGGGCAAGTACAGATGCCCAGTGCTGTTTTGCCAGTGGGTAAGCTGTACTGGGACAGTGAAGACCAGCAAGGTCTTTCAGGGCTGGCAGCTTCCTTGTGGGAGAAGGAGCCGGACGTTTGCCTTTTCGGAAACGGGCTCTGCCGAGAACAAGCACCGTGACATGTGCTGTCTGTGGGGAAGCACAGATGCCCAGTGCTGTTGTGCCTGCGGATAGGCTGCACGGGGACGGTGAGGACCACCAAGAGCTTTCAGGGCTGGCAGCTTCCTTTTGGGAGAAGGAGCTGGACGTTTGCCTTTTCGGAAAGGGGCTCTGCCGAGAACGAGCACCGTGAGATGCGCTTTCTGTTCGAAAGCAGAGATGCCCAGTGCTGTTGTGCCTGTGGATAGGATGCACAGGGACAGTGAAGACCAGCAAGGTCTTTCAGGGCTGGCAGCTTCCTTGTGGGAGAAGGAGCCGGACGTTTGCCTTTTCGAAAAGAAGCTCTGCAGATATCGAGCGCCGTGACGTGTACCGTGCCTGGGCAAGTACAGATGCCCAGTGCTGTAGTGCCAGTGGGTAAGCTGTACTGGGACAGTGAAGACCAGCAAGGTCTTTCAGGGCTGGCAGCTTCCTTGTGGGAGAAGGAGCCGGACGTTTGCCTTTTCGGAAACGGGCTCTGCCGAGAACGAGCACCGTGAGATGTGCTGTCTGTGGGAAAGCACAGATGCCCAGTGCTGTTGTGCCTGTGGATAGGCTGCACGGGGACGGTGAAGGCGAGCAAGAGCTTTCAGGGCTGGCAGCTTCCTTGTGGGAGAAGGAGCCGGACGTATGACTTTTCGGAAACGGGCTCTGCCGAGAACGAGCACCGCGAGATGTGCTGTCTGTGGGAAAGCACCGATCCCCAGTGCTGTTGTGCCTGCGGATAGGCTGCACGGGGACGTTGAGGACCAGCAAGAGCTTTCAGGGCTGGCAGCTTCCTTGTGGGAGAAGGAGCTGGACGTTTGTCTTTTCGGAAACGGGCTCTGCCGAGAACGAGTGCCGCGAGATGTGCTGTCTGTGAGAAAGCACCGATCCCCAGTGCTGTTGTGCCTGCGGATAGGCTGCACGGGGACAGTGAAGACCAGCAAGGTCTTTCAGGGCTGGCAGCTTCCTTTTGGGAGAAGGAGGGGGACGTATGCCTTTTCGGAAAGGCGCTATGTCGAGATCGAGCGCCGTGACTTGTACCGTGCCTGGGAAAGCACCGATCCCCAGTGCTATTGTGCCTGTGGTTAGGCTGCACGGGGACATCGAAGACCAACAAGAGCTTTCAGGGCTGGCAGCTTCCTTGTGGGAGAAAGAGCCGGACGTTTGCCTTTTCGGAAACAGGCTCTGCCGAGAACGAGTGCCGCGAGATGTGCTGTTTGTGGGAAAGCACCGATCCCCAGTGCTGTTGTGCCTGCGTATAGGCTGCACGGGGACGGTGAAGACCAGCAAGAGCTTTCAACGCTGGCAGCTTCCTTGTGGGAGAAGGAGCCGGACGTTTGCCTTTTCGGAAAGGGGCTCTGCCGAGAACGAGTGCCGCGAGATGTGCTGTCTGTGAGAAAGCACCGATCCCCAGTGCTGTTGTGCCTGCGGATAGGCTGCACGGGGACGGTGAGGACCAGCAAGAGCTTTCAGGGCTGGCAGCTTCCTTTTGGGAGAAGGAGCCGGACGTATGCCTTTTCGGAAAGGCGCTATGTCGAGATCGAGCGCCGTGACTTGTACCGTGCCTGGGAAAGCACCGATCCCCAGTGCTGTTGTGCCTGTGGGTAAGCTGTACTGGGACAGTGAAGATCAGCAAGGTCTTTCAGGGCTGGCAGCTTCCTTGTGGGAGAAGGAGCCGGACGTTTGCCTTTTCGGAAAGGGGCTCTGCCGAGAACGAGCACCGTGAGATGTGCTGTCTGTGGGAAGCACAGATCCCCAGTGCTGTTGTGCCTGCGGATAGGCTGCACGGGGACGGTGAGGACCAGCAAGAGCTTTCAGGGCTGGCAGCTTCCTTGTGGGAGAAGGAGCTGGAAGTTTGTCTTTTCGGAAACGGGCTCTGCCGAGAACGAGCACCGCGAGATGTGCTGTCTGTGGGGAAGCACAGATGCCCAGTGCTGTTGTGCCTGTGGATAGGATGCACAGGGACAGTGAAGATCAGCAAGAGCTTTCAGCGCTGGAAGCTTCGTTGTGGGAGAAGGAGCCGGACGTTTGCCTTTTCGGAAACGGGCTCTGCCGAGAACGAGCACCGTGAGATGCGGTTTCTGTTCGAAAGCAGAGATGCCCAGTGCTGTTGTGCCTGTGGATAGGATGCACAGGGACAGTGAAGACCAGCAAGGTCTTTCAGGGCTGGCAGCTTCCTTGTGGGAGAAGGAGCCGGACGTTTGCCTTTTCGGAAAGGCGCTATGTCGAGAACGAGCAGCGTGAGATGTGCTGTCTGTGGGGAAGCACAGATGCCCACTGCTGTTGTGGCTGTGGATAGGCTGCACGGGGAGGGTGAAGACCAGCAAGAGCTTTCAGCGCTGGCAGCTTCCTTGTGGGAGAAGGAACTGGACGTTTGCCTTTTCGGAAATGGGCTCTGCCGAGAACAAGCGCCGTGACGTGTACCGTGCCTGGGAAAGCACAGATCCCCAGTGCTGTTGTGCCAGTGGGTAAGCTGTACTGGGACAGTGAAGACCAGCAAGGTCTTTCAGGGCTGGCAGCTTCCTTGTGGGAGAAGGAGCCGGACGTTTGTCTTTTTGGAAACGGGCTCTGCCGAGAACGAGCACCGCGAGATGTGCTGTCTGTGGGAAAGCACAGATCCCCAGTGCTGTTGTGCCTGCGGATAGGATGCACGGGGACGGTGAGGACCAGCAAGAGCTTTCAGGGCTGGCAGCTTCCTTGTGGGAGAAGGAGCTGGAAGTTTGTCTTTTCGGAAACGGGCTCTGCCGAGAAAGAGTGCCGCGAGCTGTGCTGTCTGTGGGAAAGCACCGATCCCCAGTGCTGTTGTGCCTGCGGATAGGCTGCACGGGGACAGTGAAGACCAGCAAGGTCTTTCAGGGCTGGCAGCTTCCTTGTGGGAGAAGGAGCCGGACGTTTGCCTTTTCGGAAAGGCGCTATGTCGAGAACGAGCGCCGTGACTTGTACCGTGCCTGGGAAAGCACCGATCCCCAGTGCTGTTGTGCCAGTGGGTAAGCTGTACTGGGACAGTGAAGATCAGCAAGAGCTTTCAGGGCAGGTAGCTTCCTTGTGGGAGAAGGAGCCGGACGTTTGCCTTTTCGGAAAGGGGCTCTGCCGAGAACAAGTGCCGCGAGATGTGCTGTCTGTGGGAAAGCACCGATCCCCAGTGCTGTTGTGCCTGCGGATAGGCTGCACGGGGACGGTGAGGACCAGCAAGAGCTTTCAGCGCTGGAAGCTTCGTTGTGGGAGAAGGAGCCGGACGTTTGCCTTTTCGGAAAGGGGCTCTGCCGAGAACGAGCACCGTGAGATGCGCTTTCTGTTCGAAAGCAGAGATGCCCAGTGCTGTTGTGCCTGTGGATAGGATGCACAGGGACAGTGAAGACCAGCAAGGTCTTTCAGGGCTGGCAGCTTCCTTGTGGGAGAAGGAGCCGGACGTTTGCCTTTTCGGAAAGGGGCTCTGCCGAGAACGAGTGCCACGAGATGTGCTGTCTGTGGGAAAGCACAGATGCCCAGTGCTGTTGTGCCTGCGGATAGGCTGCACGGGGACAGTGAAGACCAGCAAGGTCTTTCAGGGCTGGAAGCTTCCTTGTGGGAGAAGGAGCCGGACGTTTGCCTGTTCGAAAAGAAGCTCTGCAGAGATCGAGCGCCGTGACGTGTACCGTGCCTGGGCAAGTACAGATGCCCAGTGCTGTTGTGCCAGTGGGTAAGCTGTACTGGGACAGTGAAGACCAGCAAGGTCTTTCAGGGCTGGCAGCTTCCTTGTGGGAGAAGGATCCGGACATTTGCCTTTTCGGAAACGGGCTCTGCCGAGGACGTGCACCGTGAGATGTGCTGACTGTGGGGAAGCACAGATCCCCAGTGCTGTTGTGCCTGCGGATAGGCTGCACGGGGACGGTGAGGACCAGCAAGAGCTTTCAGCGCTGGCAGCTTCCTTGTGGGAGAAGGAGCTGGACGTTTGCCTTTTCGGAAACGGGCTCTGCCGAGAACGAGTGCCGCGAGCTGTGCTGTCTGTGGGAAAGCACCGATCCCCAGTGCTGTTGTGCCTGCGGATAGGCTGCACGGGGACAGTGAAGACCAGCAAGGTCTTTCAGGGCTGGAAGCTTCCTTGTGGGAGAAGGAGCCGGACGTTTGACTTTTCGGAAAGGCGCTATGTCGAGAACGAGCACCGTGAGATGTGCTGTCTGTGGGAAAGCACAGATGCCCAGTGCTGTTGTGCCTGCGGATAGGCTGCACGGGGACGGTGAGGAACAGCAAGAGCTTTCAGGGCAGGTACCTTCCTTGTGGGAGAAGGAGCCGGACTTTTGCCTTTTCGAAAAGAAGCTCTGCAGAGATCGAGCGCCGTGACGTGTGCCGTGCCTGGGCAAGTACAGATGCCCAGTGCTGTTGTGCCAGTGGGTAAGCTGTACTGGGACAGTGAAGACCAGCAAGAGCTTTCAGGGCTGGCAGCTTCCTTGTGGGAGAAGGAGCTGGACGTTTGCCTTTTCGGAAAGGGGCTCTGCCGAGAACGTGCACCGTGAGATGTGCTGACTGTGGGGAAGCACAGATCCCCAGTGCTGTTGTGCCTGCGGATAGGTTGCACGGGGACGGTGAGGACCAGCAAGAGCTTTCAGGGCTGGCAGCTTCCTTGTGGGAGAAGGAGCCGGACGTTTGCCTTTTCGGAAACGGGCTCTGCCGAGAACGAGCACCGTGAGATGTGCTGTCTGTGGGGAAGCACAGATGCCCAGTGCTGTTGTGCCTGCGGATAGGCTGCACGGGGACGGTGAGGACCAGCAAGAGCTTTCAGGGCTGGCAGCTTCCTTGTGGGAGAAGGAGCTGGACGTTTGTCTGTTCGGAAATATGCTATGCTGAGAACTAGCGCCGCGTGATGTTCTGTCTGTGGGAAAGCAGAGATCCCCAGTGCTGTTGTGCCTGCGGATAGGCTGCACGGGGAGGGTGAAGACCAGCAAGAGCTTTCAGGGCTGGCAGCTTCCTTGTGGGAGAAGGAGCCGGACGTTTGCCTTTTCGGAAAGGGGCTCTGCCGAGAACGAGCACCGTGAGATGTGCTGTCTGTGGGGAAGCACAGATGCCCAGTGCTGTTGTGCCTGTGGATAGGCTGCACGGGGACGGTGAAGACCAGCAAGAGCTTTCAGGGCAGGTAGCTTCCTTGTGGGAGAAGGAGCCGGACATTTGCCTTTTCGGAAAGGGGCTCTGCCGAGAACGAGCACCGTGAGATGCGCTTTCTGTTCGAAAGCAGAGATGCCCAGTGCTGTTGTGCCTGTGGATAGGATGCACAGGGACAGTGAAGACCAGCAAGGTCTTTCAGGGCTGGCAGCTTCCTTGTGGGAGAAGGAGCCGGACGTTTGCCTTTTCGGAAAGGCGCTATGTCGAGAACGAGCACCGTGAGATGTGCTGTCTGTGGGAAAGCACAGATGCCCAGTGCTGTTGTGCCAGTGGGTAAGCTGTACTGGGACAGTGAAGACCAGCAAGAGCTTTCAGGGCTGGCAGCTTCCTTGTGGGAGAAGGAGCCGGACGTTTGCCTTTTCGGAAACGGGCTCTGCCGAGAACGAGCACCGTGAGATGTTCTGTCTGTGGGAAAGCACCGATCCCCAGTGCTGTTGTGCCTGCGGATAGGCTGCACGGGGACAGTGAAGACCAGCAAGGTCTTTCAGCGCTGGCAGCTTCCTTTTGGGAGAAGGAGCCGGACGTATGCCCTTTCGGAAAGGCGCTATGTCGAGATCGAGCGCTGTGATGTGTACCGTGCCTGGGAAAGCACCGATCCCCAGTGCTGTTGTGCCAGTGGGTAAGCTGTACTGGGACAGTGAAGACCAGCAAGAGCTTTCAGCGCTGGCAGCTTCCTTGTGGGAGAAGGAGCCGGACGTTTGCCTTTTCGAAAAGAAGCTCTGCTGAGATCGAGCACCGTGACGTGTACCGTGCCTGGGCAAGTACAGATGCCCAGTGCAGCTGTGCCAGTGGGTAAGCTGTACTGGGACGGTGAGGACCAGCAAGAGCTTTCAGGGCTGGCAGCTTCCTTGTGGGAGAAGGAGCCGGACGTTTGCCTTTTCGGAAACGGGCTCTGCCGAGAACGAGCACCGTGAGATGTGCTGTCTGTGGGAAAGCACAGATCCCCAGTGCTGTTGCGCCTGTGGATAGGCTGCACGGGGACGGTGAGGACCAGCAAGAGCTTTCAGGGCTGGCAGCTTCCTTGTGGGAGAAAGAGCCGGACGTTTGCCTTTTCGGAAAGGGGCTCTGCCGAGAACGAGCACCGTGATATGCGCTTTCTGTTCGAAAGCAGAGATGCGCAGTGCTGTTGTGCCTGCGGATAGGCTGCACGGGGACAGTGAGGACCAGCAGGAGCTTTCAGGGCAGGTACCTTCCTTGTGGGAGAAGGAGCCGGACGTTTGCCTTTTCGAAAAGAAGCTCTGCAGAGATCGAGCGCCGTGACGTGTACCGTGCCTGGGCAAGTACAGATGCCCAGTGCTGTTGTGCCAGTGGGTAAGCTGTACTGGGACAGTGAAGACCAGCAAGGTCTTTCAGGGCTGGCAGCTTCCTTGTGGGAGAAGGAGCCGGACTTTTGCCTTTTCGAAAAGAAGCTCTGCAGAGATCGAGCGCCGTGACGTGTACCGTGCCTGGGCAAGTACAGATGCCCAGTGCTGTTGTGCCAGTGGGTAAGCTGTACTGGGACAGTGAAGACCAGCAAGAGCTTTCAGGGCTGGCAGCTTCCTTGTGGGAGAAGGAGCCGGACGTTTGCCTTTTCAGAAAGGCGCTATGTCGAGAAGGAGCACCGTGAGATGTTCTGTCTGTGGGGAAGCACAGATCCCCAGTGCTGTTGTGCCTGCGGATGGGCTGCACGGGGACGGTGAGGACCAGGAAGAGCTTTCAGGGCTGGCAGCTTCCTTGTGGGAGAAGGAGCCGGACGTTTGTCTTTTCGGAAACGGGCTCTGCCGAGAACGAGTGCCGCGAGCTCTGCTGTCTGTGGGAAAGCACCGATCCCCAGTGCTGTTGTGCCTGCGGATAGGCTGCACGGGGACAGTGAAGAACAGCAAGAGCTTTCAGGGCTGGCAGCTTCCTTGTGAGAGAAGGAGCCGGACGTTTGCCTTTTCGAAAAGAAGCTCTGCAGAGATCGAGCGCCGTGACGTGTACCGTGCCTGGGCAAGTACAGATGCCCAGTGCTGTTGTGCCAGTGGGTAAGCTGTACTGGGACAGTGAAGATCAGCAAGAGCTTTCAGCGCTGGCAGCTTCCTTGTGGGAGAAGGAGCCGGACGTTTGCCTTTTCGGAAAGGGGCTCTGCCGAGAACGAGCGCCGTGACGTGTACCGTGCCTGGGAAAGCACAGATGCCCAGTGCTGTTGTGCCAGTGGGTAAGCTGTACTGGGACGGTAAGGACCAGCAAGAGCTTTCAGGGCTGGCAGCTTCCTTGTGGGAGAAGGAGCCGGACGTTTGCCTTTTCGGAACCGGGCTCTGCCGAGAACGAGCACCGCGAGATGTGCTGTCTGTGGGAAAGCACAGATGCCCAGTGCTGTTGTGCCAGTGGGTAAGCTGTACTGGGACGGTGAAGACCAGCAAGAGCTTTCAGGGCTGGCAGCTTCCTTGTGGGAGAAGGAGCCGGACGTTTGTCTTTTCGGAAACGGGCTCTGCCGAGAACGAGCACCGTGAGATGTTCTGTCTGTGGGAAAGCACAGATCCCCAGTGCTGTTGTGCCTGCGGATAGGCTGCACGGGGACAGTGAAGAACAGCAAGAGCTTTCAGGGCAGGTAGCGTCCTTGTGGGAGAAGGAGCCGGACGTTTGCCTTTTCGAAAAGAAGCTCTGCTGAGATCGAGCGCCGTGACGTGTACCGTGCCTGGGCAAGTACAGATGCCCAGTGCTGTTGTGCCAGTGGGTAAGCTGTACTGGGACGGTGAGGACCAGCAAGAGCTTTCAGGGCTGGCAGCTTCCTTGTGGGAGAAGGAGCCGGACGTTGGCCTTTTCGAAAAGAAGCTCTGCTGAGATCGAGCGCCGTGACGTGTACCGTGCCTGGGCAAGTACAGATGCCCAGTGCTGTTGTGCCAGTGGGCAAGCTGTACTGGGACGGTAAGGACCAGCAAGAGCTTTCAGGGCTGGCAGCTTCCTTGTGGGAGAAGGAGCCGGACGTTTGCCTTTTCGGAAAGGGGCTCTGCCGAGAACGAGCACCGTGAGATGTGCTGTCTGTGGGAAAGCACAGATGCCCAGTGATGTTGCGCCTGTGTATAGGCTGCACGGGGACGGTGAGGACCAGCAAGAGCTTTAAGGGCTGGCAGCTTCCTTGTGGGAGAAGGAGCCGGACGTATGCCTTTTCGGAAACGGGCTCTGCCGAGAACGAGCACCGTGATATGCGCTTTCTGTTCGAAAGCAGAGATGCGCAGTGCTGTTGTGCCTGTGGATAGGATGCACAGGGACAGTGAAGACCAGCAAGGTCTTTCAGGGCTGGCAGCTTCCTTTTGGGAGAAGGAGCCGGACGTATGCCTTTTCGGAAAGGCGCTATGTCGAGATCGAGCGCCGTGACTTGTACCATGTCTGGGAAAGCACGGATCCCCAGTGCTGTTGTGCCAGTGGGTAAGCTGTACTGGGACAGTGAAGATCAGCAACAGCTTTCAGCGCTGGCAGCTTCCTTGTGGGAGAAGGAGCCGGACGTTTGCCTTTTCGGAAAGGGGCTCTGCCGAGAACGAGCACCGTGAGATGCGCTGTCTGTGGGAAAGCACAGATCCCCAGTGCTGTTCTGCCTGTGGATAGGATGCACAGGGACAGTGAAGACCAGCAAGGTCTTTCAGGGCTGGCAGCTTCCTTTTGGGAGAAGGAGCCGGACGTTTGCCTTTTCGGAAACGGGCTCTGCCGAGAACGACCACCGCGAGATGTGCTGTCTGTGGGGAAGCACAGATGCCCAGTGCTGTTGTGCCTGTGGATAGGCTGCACGGGGAGGGTGAAGACCAGCAAGAGCTTTCAGCGCTGGCAGCTTCCTTGTGGGAGAAAGAACTGGACGTTTGCCTTTTCGGAAATGGGCTCTGCCGAGAACGAGCGCCGTGACGTGTACCGTGCCTGGGAAAGCACAGATCCCCAGTACTGTTGTGCCAGTGGGTAAGCTGTACTGGGACAGTGAAGACCAGCAAGGTCTTTCAGGGCTGGCAGCTTCCTTTTGGGAGAAGGAGCCGGACGTTTGCCTTTTCGGAAAGGGGCTCTGCCGAGAACGAGCACCGTGAGATGTGCTGTCTGTGGGGAAGCACAGATGCCCAGTGCTGTTGTGCCTGCGGATAGGCTGCACGGGGACGGTGAGGACCAGCAAGAGCTTTCAGGGCTGGCAGCTTCCTTGTGGGAGAAGGAGCCGGACGTTTGTCTTTTCGGAAACGGGCTCTGCCGAGAACGAGCGCCGTGAAGTGTACCGTGCCTGGGAAAGCACAGATCCCCAGTACTGTTGTGCCAGTGGGTAAGCTGTACTGGGACAGTGAAGACCAGCAAGAGCTTTCAGGGCTGGCAGCTTCCTTGTGGGAGAAGGAGCCGGACGTTTGCCTTTTCGGAAACGGGCTCTGTCGAGAACGAGCACCGTGAGATGTTCTGTCTGTGGGAAAGCACAGATCCCCAGTGCTGTTGTGCCTGCGGATAGGCTGCACGGGGACAGTGAAGAACAGCAAGAGCTTTCAGGGCAGGTAGTGTCCTTGTGGGAGAAGGAGCCGGACGTTTGCCTTTTCGAAAAGAAGCTCTGCTGAGATCGAGCGCCGTGACGTGTACCGTGCCTGGGCAAGTACAGATGCCCAGTGCTGTTGTGCCAGTGGGTAAGCTGTACTGGGACGGTAAGGACCAGCAAGAGCTTTCAGGGCTGGCAGCTTCCTTGTGGGAGAAGGAGCCGGACGTTTGCCTTTTCGGAAACGGGCTCTGTCGAGAACGAGCACCGTGAGATGTGCTGTCTGTGGGGAAGCACAGATGCCCAGTGCTGTTGTGCCTGTGGATCGGCTGCACGGGGAGGGTGAAGACCAGCAAGAGCTTTCAGCGCTGGCAGCTTCCTTGTGGGAGAAGGAGCTGGACGTTTGTCTTTTCGGAAACGGGCTCTGCCGAGAACGAGTGCCGCGAGCTGTGCTGTCTGTGGGAAAGCACCGATCCCCAGTGCTGTTGTGCCTGCGGATAGGATGCACGGGGACAGTGAAGAACAGCAAGAGCTTTCAGGGCAGGTAGCTTCCTTGTGGGAGAAGGAGCCGGACGTTTGCCTTTTCGGAAAGGGGCTCTGCAGAGATCGAGCGCCGTGAGATGTGCTGTCTGTGGGAAAGCACAGATCCCCAGTGATGTTGCGCCTGTGGATAGGCTGCACGGGGATGGTGAGGACCAGCAAGAGGTTCCAGGGCTGGCAGCTTCCTTGTGGGAGATAGAGCCGGACGTTTGCCTTTTCGGAAAGGGGCTCTGCCAAGAACGAGCACCGTGAGATGCGCTTTCTGTTCGAAAGCAGAGATGCCCAGTGCTGTTGTGCCTGTGGATAGGCTGCACAGGGACAGTGAAGACCAGCAAGGTCTTTCAGGGCTGGCAGCTTCCTTGTGGGAGAAGGAGCCGGACGTTTGCCTTTTCGGAAACGGGCTCTGCCGAGAACGAGCACCGAGAGATGTGCTGTCTGAGGGAACCACAGATCCCCAGTGATGTTGCGCCTGTGGATAGGCTGCACGGGGACGGTGAGGACGAGCAAGAGCTTTCAGGGCTGCCAGCTTCCTTGTGGGAGAAGGAGCCGGACGTTTGCCTTTTCGAAAAGAAGCTCTGCAGAGATCGAGCGCCGTGACGTGTACCGTGCCTGGGCAAGTACAGATGCCCAGTGCTGTTGTGCCAGTGGGTAAGCTGTACTGGGACAGTGAAGACCAGCAAGGTCTTTCAGGGCTGGCAGCTTCCTTGTGGGAGAAGGAGCCGGACGTTTGCCTTTTCGGAAAGGCGCTATGTCGAGAACGAGCACCGTGAGATGTGCTGTCTGTGGGAAAGCACAGACGCCCACTGCTGTTGTGCCTGTGGATAGGCTGCGCGGGGACAGTGAAGATGAGCAAGAGCTTTCAGAGCTGGCAGCTTCCTTGTGAGAGAAGGAGCCGGACGTTTGCCTTTTCGAAAAGAAGCTCTGCAGAGATCGAGCGCCGTGACGTGTACCGTGCCTGGGCAAGTACAGATGCCCAGTGCTGTTGTGCCAGTGGGTAAGCTGTACTGGGACAGTGAAGACCAGCAAGGTCTTTCAGGGCTGGCAGCTTCCTTGTGGGAGAAGGAGCCGGACGTTTGCCTTTTCGGAAAGGGGCTCTGCCGAGAACGAGCAGCGTGAGATGTGCTGTCTGTTCGAAAGCAGAGATGCCCAGTGCTGTTGTGCCTGTGGATAGGATGCAAAGGGACAGTGAAGACGAGCAAGGTCTTTCAGGGCTGGCAGCTTCCTTGTGGGAGAAGGAGCCGGACGTTTGCCTTTTCGGAAAGGCGCTATGTCGAGAACGAGCACCGTGATATGCGCTTTCTGTTCGAAAGCAGAGATACCCAGTGCTGTTGTGCCAGTGGGTAAGCTGTACTGGGACATTGAAGACCAGCAAGGTCTTTCAGGGCTGGCAGCTTCCTTGTGGGAGAAGGAGCCGGACGTTTGCCTTTTCGGAAAGGGGCTCTGCCGAGAACGAGTGCCGCGAGCTGTGCTGTCTGTGGGAAAGCACCGATCCCCAGTGCTGTTGTGCCTGCGGATAGGCTGCACGGGGACAGTGAAGAACAGCAAGAGCTTTCAGGGCAGGTAGCTTCCTTGTGGGAGAAGGAGCCGGACGTTTGCCTTTTCGAAAAGAAGCTCTGCAGAGATCGAGCGCCGTGACTTGTACCGTGCCTGGGCAAGTACAGATGCCCAGTGCTGTTGTGCCAGTGGGTAAGCTGTACTGGGACAGTGAAGACGAGCAAGGTCTTTCAGGGCTGGCAGCTTCCTTGTGGGAGAAGGAGCCGGACGTTTGCCTTTTCGGAAACGGGCTCTGCCGAGAACGAGCACCGTGATATGTGCTGTCTGTGGGGAAGCACAGATCCCCAGTGCTGTTGTGCCTGCGGATAGGCTGCACGGGGACGGTGAGGACCAGCAAGGTCTTTCAGGGCTGGCAGCTTCCTTTTGGGAGAAGGAGCCGGACGTATGCCTTTTCGGAAAGGCGCTATGTCGAGAACGAGCACCGTGATATGCGCTTTCTGTTCGAAAGCAGAGATGCCCAGTGCTGTTGTGCCAGTGGGTAAGCTGTACTGGGACAGTGAAGACGAGCAAGGTCTTTCAGGGTGGCAGCTTCCTTGTGGGAGAAGGAGCCGGACGTTTGCCTTTTCGGAAAGGGGCTCTGCAGAGATCGAGCGCCGTGAGATGTTCTGTCTGTGGGGAAGCACAGATCCCCAGTGCTGTTGTGCCTGCGGATAGGCTGCACGGGGACGGTGAGGACCAGCAAGAGCTTTCAGAGCTGGCAGCTTCCTTGTGGGAGAAGGAGCCGGACGTTTGTCTTTTCGGAAACGGGCTCTGCCGAGAACGAGTGCCGCGAGCTGTGCTGTCTGTGGGAAAGCACAGATCCCCAGTGCTGTTGTGCCTGCGGATAGGCTGCACGGGGACAGTGAAGAACAGCAAGGTCTTTCAGGGCTGGCAGCTTCCTTGTGGGAGAAGGAGCCGGACGTTTGTCTTTTCGGAAACGGTCTCTGCCGAGAACGAGTTCCGCGAGCTGTGCTGTCTGTGGGAAAGCACCGATCCCCAGTGCTGTTGTGCCTGCGGATAGGCTGCACGGGGACAGTGAAGAACAGCAAGAGCTTTCAGGGCAGGTAGCTTCCTTGTGGGAGAAGGAGCCGGACGTTTGCCTTTTCGAAAAGAAGCTCTGCAGAGATCGAGCGCCGTGACTTGTACCGTGCCTGGGCAAGTACAGATGCCCAGTGCTGTTGTGCCAGTGGGTAAGCTGTACTGGGACAGTGAAGACGAGCAAGGTCTTTCAGGGCTGGCAGCTTCCTTGTGGGAGAAGGAGCCGGACGTTTGCCTTTTCGGAAAGGCGCTATGTCGAGAACGAGCACCGTGAGATGTGCTGTCTGTGGGAAAGCACAGACGCCCACTGCTGTTGTGCCTGCGGATAGGCTGCGCGGGGACAGTGAAGACGAGCAAGAGCTTTCAGGGCTGGCAGCTTCCTTGTGGGAGAAGGAGCCGGACGTTTGCCTTTTCGGAAAGAAGCTCTGCAGAGATCGAGCGCCGTGACGTGTACCGTGCCTGGGCAAGTACAGATGCCCAGTGCTGTTGTGCCAGTGGGTAAGCTGTACTGGGACAGTGAAGACCAGCAAGGTCTTTCAGGGCTGGCAGCTTCCTTGTGGGAGAAGGAGCCGGACGTTTGCCTTTTCGGAAAGGGGCTCTGCCGAGAACGAGCACCGTGAGATGCGCTTTCTGTTCGAAAGCAGAGATACCCAGTGCTGTTGTGCCAGTGGGTAAGCTGTACTGGGACATTGAAGACCAGCAAGGTCTTTCAGGGCTGGCAGCTTCCTTGTGGGAGAAGGAGCCGGACGTTTGCCTTTTCGGAAAGGGGCTCTGCCGAGAACGAGTGCCGCGAGCTGTGCTGTCTGTGGGAAAGCACCGATCCCCAGTGCTGTTGTGCCTGCGGATAGGCTGCACAGGGACAGTGAAGAACAGCAAGAGCTTTCAGGGCAGGTAGCTTCCTTGTGAGAGAAGGAGCCGGACGTTTGCCTTTTCGAAAAGAAGCTCTGCAGAGATCGAGCGCCGTGACTTGTACCGTGCCTGGGCAAGTACAGATGCCCAGTGCTGTTGTGCCAGTGGGTAAGCTGTACTGGGACAGTGAAGACGAGCAAGGTCTTTCAGGGCTGGCAGCTTCCTTGTGGGAGAAGGAGCCGGACGTTTGCCTTTTCGGAAAGGGGCTCTGCCGAGAACGAGCACCGTGACATGTGCTGTCTGTGGGGAAGCACAGATCCCCAGTGCTGTTGTGCCTGCGGATAGGCTGCACGGGGACGGTGAGGACCAGCAAGGTCTTTCAGGGCTGGCAGCTTCCTTTTGGGAGAAGGAGCCGGACGTATGCCTTTTCGGAAAGGCGCTATGTCGAGAACGAGCACCGTGATATGCGCTTTCTGTTCGAAAGCAGAGATGCCCAGTGCTGTTGTGCCAGTGGGTAAGCTGTACTGGGACAGTGAAGACGAGCAAGGTCTTTCAGGGTGGCAGCTTCCTTGTGGGAGAAGGAGCCGGACGTTTGCCTTTTCGGAAAGGGGCTCTGCAGAGATCGAGCGCCGTGAGATGTTCTGTCTGTGGGGAAGCACAGATCCCCAGTGCTGTTGTGCCTGCGGATAGGCTGCACGGGGACGGTGAGGACCAGCAAGAGCTTTCAGAGCTGGCAGCTTCCTTGTGGGAGAAGGAGCCGGACGTTTGTCTTTTCGGAAACGGGCTCTGCCGAGAACGAGTGCCGCGAGCTCTGCTGTCTGTGGGAAAGCACAGATCCCCAGTGCTGTTGTGCCTGCGGATAGGCTGCACGGGGACAGTGAAGAACAGCAAGGTCTTTCAGGGCTGGCAGCTTCCTTGTGGGAGAAGGAGCCGGACGTTTGTCTTTTCGGAAACGGTCTCTGCCGAGAACGAGTGCCGCGAGCTGTGCTGTCTGTGGGAAAGCACCGATCCCCAGTGCTGTTGTGCCTGCGGATAGGCTGCACGGGGACAGTGAAGAACAGCAAGAGCTTTCAGGGCAGGTAGCTTCCTTGTGGGAGAAGGAGCCGGACGTTTGCCTTTTCGAAAAGAAGCTCTGCAGAGATCGAGCGCCGTGACTTGTACCGTGCCTGGGCAAGTACAGATGCCCAGTGCTGTTGTGCCAGTGGGTAAGCTGTACTGGGACAGTGAAGACGAGCAAGGTCTTTCAGGGCTGGCAGCTTCCTTGTGGGAGAAGGAGCCGGACGTTTGCCTTTTCGGAAACGGGCTCTGCCGAGAACAAGCACCGTGACATGTGCTGTCTGTGGGGAAGCACAGATGCCCAGTGCTGTTGTGCCTGTGGATAGGATGCACGGGGAGGGTGAAGACCAGCAAGAGCTTTCAGCGCTGGCAGCTTCCTTGTGGGAGAAGGAGCCGGACGTATGCCTTTTCGGAAAGGGGCTCTGCCGAGATCGAGCACCGTGAGATGCTCTTTCTGTTCGAAAGCAGAGATGCCCAGTGCTGTTGTGCCTGTGGATAGGCTGCACAGGGACAGTGAAGACCAGCAAGGTCTTTCAGGGCTGGCAGCTTCCTTGTGGGAGAAGGAGCCGGACGTTTGCCTTTTCGGAAAGGCGCTATGTCGAGAACGAGCACCGTGAGATGTGCTGTCTGTGGGAAAGCACAGACGCCCACTGCTGTTGTGCCTGCGGATAGGCTGCGCGGGGACAGTGAAGACGAGCAAGAGCTTTCAGGGCTGGCAGCTTCCTTGTGGGAGAAGGAGCCGGACGTTTGCCTTTTCGAAAAGAAGCTCTAATGAGATCCAGCGCCGTGACGTGTACCGAGCCTGGGCAAGTACAGATGCCCAGTGCTGTTGTGCCAGTGGGTAAGCTGTACTGGGACGGTGAGGACCAGCAAGAGCTTTCAGAGCTGGCAGCTTCCTTGTGGGAGAAGGAGCCGGACGTTTGCCTTTTCGGAAAGGGGCTCTGCAGAGATCGAGCGCCGTGAGATGTTCTGTCTGTGGGGAAGCACAGATCCCCAGTGCTGTTGTGCCTGCGGATAGGCTGCACGGGGACGGTGAGGACCAGCAAGAGCTTTCAGCGCTGGCAGCTTCCTTGTGGGAGAAGGAGCCGGACGTTTGTCTTTTCGGAAACGGTCTCTGCCGAGAACGAGTGCCGCGAGCTGTGCTGTCTGTGGGAAAGCACCGATCCCCAGTGCTGTTGTGCCTGCGGATAGGCTGCACGGGGACAGTGAAGAACAGCAAGAGCTTTCAGGGCAGGTAGCTTCCTTGTGGGAGAAGGAGCCGGACGTTTGCCTTTTCGAAAAGAAGCTCTGCAGAGATCGAGCGCCGTGACGTGTACCGTGCCTGGGCAAGTACAGATGCCCAGTGCTGTTGTGCCAGTGGGTAAGCTGTACTGGGACAGTGAAGACGAGCAAGGTCTTTCAGGGCTGGCAGCTTCCTTGTGGGAGAAGGAGCCGGACGTTTGCCTTTTCGGAAACGGGCTCTGCCGAGAACAAGCACCGTGACATGTGCTGTCTGTGGGGAAGCACAGATGCCCAGTGCTGTTGTGCCTGTGGATAGGATGCACGGGGAGGGTGAAGACCAGCAAGAGCTTTCAGCGCTGGCAGCTTCCTTGTGGGAGAAGGAGCCGGACGTTTGCCTTTTCGGAAACGGGCTCTGCCGAGAACGAGCACCGTGAGATGTGCTGTCTGTGGGGAAGCACCGATCCCCAGTGCTGTTGTGCCTGCGGGTAGGCTGCACGGGGACGGTGAGGACCAGCAAGAGCTTTCAGGGCTGGCAGCTTCCTTGTGGGAGAAGGAGCTGGACGTTTGTCTTTTCGGAAAGGGGCTCTGCAGAGATCGAGCGCCGTGACGTGTACCGTGCCTGGGCAAGTACAGATGCCCAGTGCTGTTGTGCCAGTGGGTAAGCTGTACTGGGACGGTGAGGACCAGCAAGAGCTTTCAGGGCTGGCAGCTTCCTTGTGGGAGAAGGAGCCGGACGTTTGCCTTTTCGAAAAGAAGCTCTGCTGAGATCGAGCGCCGTGACGTGTACCGTGCCTGGGCAAGTACAGATGCCCAGTGCTGTTGTGCCAGTGGGTAAGCTGTACTGGGACAGTGAAGACCAGCAAGAGCTTTCAGCGCTGGCAGCTTCCTTGTGGGAGAAGGAGCCGGACGTTTGCCTTTTCGGAAAGGGGCTCTGCCGAGAACGAGCACGGTGAGATGTTCTGTCTGTGGGGAAGCACAGATCCCCAGTGCTGTTGTGCCTGCGGATAGGCTGCACGGGGACGGTGAGGACCAGGAAGAGCTTTCATGGCAGGTAGCTTCCTTGTGGGAGAAGGAGCCGGACGTTTGCCTTTTCGAAAAGAAGCTCTGCTGAGATCGAGCGCCGTGACGTATACCGTGCCTGGGCAAGTACAGATGCCCAGTGCTGTTGTGCCAGTGGGTAAGCTGTACTGGGACGTTGAGGACCAGCAAGAGCTTTCAGGGCTGGCAGCTTCCTTGTGGGAGAAGGAGCCGGACGTTTGCCTTTTCGGAAAGGGGCTCTGCCGAGAACGAGCACCGTGAGATGTGCTTTCTGTTCGAAAGCAGAGATGCCCAGTGCTGTTGTGCCTGTGGATAGGATGCAAAGGGACAGTGAAGACGAGCAAGGTCTTTCAGGGCTGGCAGCTTCCTTGTGGGAGAAGGAGCCGGACGTTTGCCTTTTCGGAAAGGCGCTATGTCGAGAACGAGCACTGTGATATGCGCTTTCTGTTCGAAAGCAGAGATGCCCAGTGCTGTTGTGCCAGTGGGTAAGCTGTACTGGGACATTGAAGACCAGCAAGGTCTTTCAGGGCTGGCAGCTTCCTTGTGGGAGAAGGAGCCAGACGTTTGCCTTTTCGGAAACGGGCTCTGCCGAGAACGAGCACCGTGAGATATTCTGTCTGTGGGGAAGCACAGATCCCCAGTGCTGTTGTGCCTGCGGATAGGCTGCACGGGGACGGTGAGGACCGGCAAGGTCTTTCAGGGCTGGCAGCTTCCTTGTGGGAGAAGGAGCCGGACGTATGCCTTTTCGGAAAGGCGCTATGTCGAGAACGAGCACCGTGATATGCGCTTTCTGTTCGAAAGCAGAGATGCCCAGTGCTGTTGTGCCAGTGGGTAAGCTGTACTGGGACAGTGAAGACGAGCAAGGTCTTTCAGGGCTGGCAGCTTCCTTGTGGGAGAAGGAGCCGGACGTTTGCCTTTTCGGAAAGGCGCTATGTCGAGAACGAGCACCGTGAGATGTGCTGTCTGTGGGAAAGCACATCGCCCACTGCTGTTGTGCCTGCGGATAGGCTGCGCGGGGACAGTGAAGACGAGCAAGAGCTTTCAGAGCTGGCAGCTTCCTTGTGAGAGAAGGAGCCGGACGTTTGCCTTTTCGAAAAGAAGCTCTGCTGAGATCGAGCGCCGTGACGTGTACCGTGCCTGGGCAAGTACAGATGCCCAGTGCTGTTGTGCCAGTGGGTAAGCTGTACTGGGACAGTGAAGACCAGCAAGGTCTTTCAGGGCTGGCAGCTTCCTTGTGGGAGAAGGAGCCGGACGTTTGCCTCTTCGGAAAGGGGCTCTGCCGAGAACGAGCACCGTGAGATGTTCTGTCTGTGGGGAAGCACAGATCCCCAGTGCTTTTGTGCCTGCGGATAGGCTGCACGGGGACGGTGAGGACCAGCAAGAGCTTTCAGGGCTGGCAGCTTCCTTGTGGGAGAAGGAGCTGGACGTTTGTCTTTTCGGAAACGGTATCTGCCGAGAACGAGTGCCGCGAGCTGTGCTGTCTGTGGGAAAGCACCGATCCCCAGTGCTGTTGTGCCTGCAGATAGGCTGCACGGGGACAGTGAAGAACAGCAAGAGCTTTCATGGCAGGTAGCTTCCTTGTGGGAGAAGGAGCCGGACGTTTGCCTTTTCGAAAAGAAGCTCTGCAGAGATCGAGCGCCGTGACGTGTACCGTGCCTGGGCAAGTACAGATGCCCAGTGCTGTTGTGCCAGTGGGTAAGCTGTACTGGGACAGTGAAGACCAGCAAGAGCTTTCAGGGCTGGCAGCTTCCTTGTGGGAGAAGGAGCCGGACGTTTGCCTTTTCGGAAAGGGGCTCTGCCGAGAACAAGCACCGTGACATGTGCTGTCTGTGGGGAAGCACAGATCCCCAGTGCTGTTGTGCCTGCGGATAGGCTGCACGGGGAGGGTGAAGACCAGCAAGAGCTTTCAGCGCTGGCAGCTTCCTTGTGGGAGAAGGAGCCGGACGTATGCCTTTTCGGAAAGGGGCTCTGCCGAGAACGACCACCGTGAGATGTGCTGTCTGTGGGGAAGCACAGATGCCCACTGCTGTTGTGCCAGTGGGTAAGCTGTACTGGGACAGTGAAGACCAGCAAGAGCTTTCAGGGCTGGCAGCTTCCTTGTGGGAGAAGGAGCCGGACATTTGCCTTTTCGGAAACGGGCTCTGCCGAGAACGAGCACCGTGACATGTGCTGTCTGTGGGGAAGCACCGATCCCCAGTGCTGTTGTGCCTGCGGATAGGCTGCACGGGGACGGTGAGGACCAGCAAGGTCTTTCAGGGCTGGCAGCTTCCTTTTGGGAGAAGGAGCCGGACGTATGCCTTTTCGGAAAGGCGCTATGTCGAGAACAAGCACCGTGATATGCGCTTTCTGTTCGAAAGCAGAGATGCCCAGTGCTGTTGTGCCACTGGGTAAGCTGTACTGGGACAGTGAAGACTAGCAAGGTCTTTCAGGGCTGGCAGCTTCCTTGTGGGAGAAGGAGCCGGACGTTTGCCTTTTCGAAAAGAAGCTCTAATGAGATCCAGCGCCGTGACATGTACCGAGCCTGGGCAAGTACAGATGCCCAGTGCTGTTGTGCCAGTGGGTAAGCTGTACTGGGACGGTGAGGACCAGCAAGAGCTTTCAGAGCTGGCAGCTTCCTTGTGGGAGAAGGAGCCGGACGTTTGCCTTTTCGGAAAGGGGCTCTGCAGAGATCGAGCGCCGTGAGATGTTCTGTCTGTGGGGAAGCACAGATCCCCAGTGCTGTTGTGCCTGCGGATAGGCTGCACGGGGACGGTGAGGACCAGCAAGAGCTTTCAGCGCTGGCAGCTTCCTTGTGGGAGAAGGAGCCGGACGTTTGTCTTTTCGGAAACGGTCTCTGCCGAGAACGAGTGCCGCGAGCTGTGCTCTCTGTGGGAAAGCACCGATCCCCAGTGCTGTTGTGCCTGCGGATAGGTGCACGGGGACAGTGAAGAACAGCAAGAGCTTTCAGGGCAGGTAGCTTCCTTGTGGGAGAAGGAGCCGGACGTTTGCCTTTTCGAAAAGAAGCTCTGCAGAGATCGAGCGCCGTGACTTGTACCGTGCCTGGGCAAGTACAGATGCCCAGTGCTGTTGTGCCAGTGGGTAAGCTGTACTGGGACAGTGAAGACCAGCAAGGTCTTTCAGGGCTGGCAGCTTCCTTGTGGGAGAAGGAGCCGGACGTTTGCCTTTTCGGAAACGGGCTCTGCCGAGAACAAGCACCGTGACATGTGCTGTCTGTGGGGAAGCACAGATGCCCAGTGCTGTTGTGCCTGTGGATAGGATGCACGGGGAGGGTGAAGACCAGCAAGAGCTTTCAGCGCTGGCAGCTTCCTTGTGGGAGAAGGAGCCGGACGTTTGCCTTTTCGGAAAGGGGCTCTGCCGAGAACGAGCACCGTGAGATGCGCTTTCTGTTCGAAAGCAGAGATGCCCAGTGCTGTTGTGCCTGTGGATAGGATGCACAGGGACAGTGAAGACCAGCAAGGTCTTTCAGGGCTGGCAGCTTCCTTGTGGGAGAAGGAGCCGGACGTTTGCCTTTTCGGAAAGGCGCTATGTTGAGAACGAGCACCGTGAGATGTGCTGTCTGTGGGGAAGCACAGACGCCCACTGCTGTTGTGCCTGTGGATAGGCTGCGCGGGGACAGTGAAGACGAGCAAGAGCTTTCAGGGCTGGCAGCTTCCTTGTGAGAGTAGGAGCCGGACGTTTGCCTTTTCGAAAAGAAGCTCTGCAGAGATCGAGCGCCGTGACGTGTACCGTGCCTGGGCAAGTACAGATGCCCAGTGCTGTTGTGCCAGTGGGTAAGCTGTACTGGGACAGTGAAGACCAGCAAGGTCTTTCAGGGCTGGCAGCTTCCTTGTGGGAGAAGGAGCCGGACGTTTGCCTTTTCGGAAACGGGCTCTGCCGAGAACGAGCACCGTGACATGTGCTGTCTGTGGGGAAGCACAGATCCCCAGTGCTGTTGTGCCTGCGGATAGGCTGCACGGGGACGGTGAGGACCAGCAAGGTCTTTCAGGGCTGGCAGCTTCCTTTTGGGAGAAGGAGCCGGACGTATGCCTTTTCGGAAAGGCGCTATGTCGAGAACAAGCACCGTGATATGCGCTTTCTGTTCGAAAGCAGAGATGCCCAGTGCTGTTGTGCCAGTGGGTAAGCTGTACTGGGACAGTGAAGACTAGCAAGGTCTTTCAGGGCTGGCAGCTTCCTTGTGGGAGAAGGAGCCGGACGTTTGCCTTTTCGAAAAGAAGCTCTAATGAGATCCAGCGCCGTGACATGTACCGTGCCTGGGCAAGTACAGATGCCCAGTGCTGTTGTGCCAGTGGGTAAGCTGTACTGGGACGGTGAGGACCAGCAAGAGCTTTCAGAGCTGGCAGCTTCCTTGTGGGAGAAGGAGCCGGACGTTTGCCTTTTCGGAAACGGGCTCTGCAGAGATCGAGCGCCGTGAGATGTTCTGTCTGTGGGGAAGCACAGATCCCCAGTGCTGTTGTGCCTGCGGATAGGCTGCACGGGGACGGTGAGGACCAGCAAGAGCTTTCAGGGCTGGCAGCTTCCTTGTGGGAGAAGGAGCCGGACGTTTGTCTTTTCGGAAACGGTCTCTGCCGAGAACGAGTGCCGCGAGCTGTGCTGTCTGTGGGAAAGCACCGATCCCCAGTGCTGTTGTGCCTGCGGATAGGCTCCTCGGGGACAGTGAAGAACAGCAAGGTCTTTCAGGGCTGGCAGCTTCCTTGTGGGAGAAGGAGCCGGACGTTTGCCTTTTCGGAAACGGGCTCTGCCGAGAACGAGCACCGTGAGATGTGCTGTCTGTGGGGAAGCACCGATCCCCAGTGCTGTTGTGCCTGCGGGTAGGCTGCACGGGGACGGTGAGGACCAGCAAGAGCTTTCAGGGCTGGCAGCTTCCTTGTGGGAGAAGGAGCTGGACGTTTGTCTTTTCGGAAAGGGGCTCTGCCGAGAACGAGCGCCGTGACGTGTACCGTGCCTGGGAAAGCACAGATGCCCAGTGCTGTTGTGCCAGTGGGTAAGCTGTACTGGGACGGTGAGGACCAGCAAGAGCTTTCAGGGCTGGCAGCTTCCTTGTGGGGGAAGGAGCCGGACGTTTGCCTTTTCGAAAAGAAGCTCTGCTGAGATCGAGCGCCGTGACGTGTACCGTGCCTGGGCAAGTACAGATGCCCAGTGCTGTTGTGCCAGTGGGTAAGCTGTACTGGGACGGTGAGGACCAGCAAGAGCTTTCAGGGCTGGCAGCTTCCTTGTGGGAGAAGGAGCCGGACGTTTGCCTTTTCGGAAAGGGGCTCTGCCGAGAACGAGCACGGTGAGATGTTCTGTCTGTGGGGAAGCACAGATCCCCAGTGCTGTTGTGCCTGCGGATAGGCTGCACGGGGACGGTGAGGACCAGGAAGAGCTTTCAGCGCTGGCAGCTTCCTTGTGGGAGAAGGAGCTGGACGTTTGTCTTTTCGGAAACGGTCTCTGCCGAGAACGAGTGCCACGAGCTGTGCTGTCTGTGGGAAAGCACCGATCCCCAGTGCTGTTGTGCCTGCGGAGAGGCTGCACGGAGACGGTGAGGACCAGCAAGAGCTTTCATGGCAGGTAGCTTCCTTGTGGGAGAAGGAGCCGGACGTTTGCCTTTTCGAAAAGAAGCTCTGCTGAGATCGAGCGCCGTGACGTGTACCGTGCCTGGGCAAGTACAGATGCCCAGTGCTGTTGTGCCAGTGGGTAAGCTGTACTGGGACAGTGAAGACAAGCAAGAGCTTTCAGGGCTGGCAGCTTCCTTGTGGGAGAAGGAGCCGGACGTTTGCCTTTTCGGAAAGAAGCTCTGCAGAGATCGAGCGCCGTGACGTGTACCGTGCCTGCGCAAGCACAGATGCCCAGTGCTGTTGTGCCAGTGGGTAAGCTGTACTGGGACATTGAAGGCCAGCAAGGTCTTTCAGGGCTGGCAGCTTCCTTGTGGGAGAAGGAGCCGGATGTTTGCCTTTTCGGAAAGGGGCTCTGCCGAGAACGAGCACCGTGAGATGCGCTTTCTGTTCGAAAGCAGAGATGCCCAGTGCTGTTGTGCCTGTGGATAGGATGCACAGGGACAGTGAAGACCAGCAAGGTCTTTCAGGGCTGGCAGCTTCCTTGTGGGAGAAGGAGCCGGACGTTTGCCTTTTCGGAAACGGGCTCTGCCGAGAACGAGCACCGTGAGATGTGCTGTCTGTGGGGAAGCACCGATCCCCAGTGCTGTTGTGCCTGCGGGTAGGCTGCACGGGGACGGTGAGGACCAGCAAGAGCTTTCAGGGCTGGCAGCTTCCTTGTGGGAGAAGGAGCTGGACGTTTGTCTTTTCGGAAAGGGGCTCTGCCGAGAACGAGCACCGTGACGTGTACCGTGCCTGGGAAAGCACAGATGCCCAGTGCTGTTGTGCCAGTGGGTAAGCTGTACTGGGACGGTGAGGACCAGCAAGAGCTTTCAGGGCTGGCAGCTTCCTTGTGGGAGAAGGAGCCGGACGTTTGCCTTTTTGAAAAGAAGCTCTGCTGAGATCGAGCGCCGTGACGTGTACCGTGCCTGGGCAAGTACAGATGCCCAGTGCTGTTGTGCCAGTGGGTAAGCTGTACTGGGACGGTGAGGACCAGCAAGAGCTTTCAGGGCTGGCAGCTTCCCTGTGGGAGAAGGAGCCGGACGTTTGCCTTTTCGGAAAGGGGCTCTGCCGAGAACGAGCACGGTGAGATGTTCTGTCTGTGGGGAAGCACAGATCCCCAGTGCTGTTGTGCCTGCGGATAGGCTGCACGGGGACGGTGAGGACCAGGAAGAGCTTTCAGCGCTGGCAGCTTCCTTGTGGGAGAAGGAGCTGGACGTTTGTCTTTTCGGAAACGGTCTCTGCCGAGAACGAGTGCCACGAGCTGTGCTGTCTGTGGGAAAGCACCGATCCCCAGTGCTGTTGTGCCTGTGGAGAGGCTGCACGGAGACGGTGAGGACCAGTAAGAGCTTTCATGGCAGGTAGCTTCCTTGTGGGAGAAGGAGCCGGACGTTTGCCTTTTCGAAAAGAAGCTCTGCTGAGATCGAGCGCCGTGACGTGTACCGTGCCTGGGCAAGTACAGATGCCCAGTGCTGTTGTGCCAGTGGGTAAGCTGTACTGGGACGGTGAGGACCAGCAAGAGCTTTCAGGGCTGGCAGCTTCCTTGTGGGAGAAGGAGCTGGACGTTTGCCTTTTCGGAAAGGGGCTCTGCCGAGAACGAGCACCGTGAGATGTGCTTTCTGTTCGAAAGCAGAGATGCCCAGTGCTGTTGTGCCTGTGGATAGGATGCAAAGGGACAGTGAAGACGAGCAAGGTCTTTCAGGGCTGGCAGCTTCCTTGTGGGAGAAGGAGCCGGACGTTTGCCTTTTCGGAAACGGGCTCTGCCGAGAACGAGCACCGTGACATGTGCTGTCTGTGGGGAAGCACAGATCCCCAGTGCTGTTGTGCCTGCGGATAGGCTGCACGGGGACGGTGAGGACCAGCAAGGTCTTTCAGGGCTGGCAGCTTCCTTGTGGGAGAAGGAGCCGGACGTTTGTCTTTTCGGAAAGGGTCTCTGCCGAGAACGAGTGCCGCGAGCTGTGCTGTCTGTGGGAAAGCACAGATCCCCAGTGCTGTTGTGCCTGCGGATAGGCTGCACGGGGACAGTGAAGAACAGCAAGGTCTTTCAGGGCTGGCAGCTTCCTTGTGGGAGAAGGAGCCGGACATTTGTCTTTTCGGAAACGGTCTCTGCCGAGAACGAGTGCCGCGAGCTGTGCTGTCTGTGGGAAAGCACCGATCCCCAGTGCTGTTGTGCCTGCGGATAGGCTGCACGGGGACAGTGAAGAACAGCAAGAGCTTTCATGGCAGGTAGCTTCCTTGTGGGAGAAGGAGCCGGACGTTTGCCTTTTCGAAAAGAAGCTCTGCAGAGATCGAGCGCCGTGACTTTTACCGTGCCTGGGCAAGTACAGATGCCCAGTGCTGTTGTGCCAGTGGGTAAGCTGTACTGGGACGGTGAGGACCAGCAAGGTCTTTCAGGGCTGGCAGCTTCCTTGTGGGAGAAGGAGCCGGACGTTTGCCTTTTCGGAAACGGGCTCTGCCGAGAACAAGCACCGTGACATGTGCTTTCTGTTCGAAAGCAGAGATGCCCAGTGCTGTTGTGCCTGTGGATAGGATGCACGGGGAGGGTGAAGACCAGCAAGAGCTTTCAGCGCTGGCAGCTTCCTTGTGGGAGAAGGAGCCGGACGTATGCCTTTTCGGAAAGGGGCTCTGCCGAGAACGAGCACCGTGAGATGCGCTTTCTGTTCGAAAGCAGAGATGCCCAGTGCTGTTGTGCCTGTGGATAGGCTGCACAGGGACAGTGAAGACCAGCAAGGTCTTTCAGGGCTGGCAGCTTCCTTGTGGGAGAAGGAGCCGGACGTTTGCCTTTTCGGAAAGGCGCTATGTCGAGAACGAGCACCGTGAGATGTGCTGTCTGTGGGATAGCACAGACGCCCACTGCTGTTGTGCCTGTGGATAGGCTGCGCGGGGACAGTGAAGACGAGCAAGAGCTTTCAGAGCTGGCAGCTTCCTTGTGAGAGAAGGAGCCGGACGTTTGCCTTTTCGAAAAGAAGCTCTGCAGAGATCGAGCGCCGTGACTTGTACCGTGCCTGGGCAAGTACAGATGCCCAGTGCTGTTGTGCCAGTGGGTAAGCTGTACTGGGACGGTGAGGACCAGCAAGGTCTTTCAGGGCTGGCAGCTTCCTTGTGGGAGAAGGAGCCGGACGTTTGCCTTTTCGGAAACGGGCTCTGCCGAGAACAAGCACCGTGACATGTGCTGTCTGTGGGGAAGCACAGATGCCCAGTGCTGTTGTGCCTGTGGATAGGATGCACGGGGAGGGTGAAGACCAGCAAGAGCTTTCAGCGCTGGCAGCTTCCTTGTGGGAGAAGGAGCCGGACGTATGCCTTTTCGGAAAGGGGCTCTGCCGAGAACGAGCACCGTGAGATGCGCTTTCTGTTCGAAAGCAGAGATGCCCAGTGCTGTTGTGCCTGTGGATAGGCTGCACAGGGACAGTGAAGACCAGCAAGGTCTTTCAGGGCTGGCAGCTTCCTTGTGGGAGAAGGAGCCGGACGTTTGCCTTTTCGGAAAGGCGCTATGTCGAGAACGAGCACCGTGAGATGTGCTGTCTGTGGGAAAGCACAGACGCCCACTGCTGTTGTGCCTGTGGATAGGATGCAAAGGGACAGTGAAGACGAGCAAGAGCTTTCAGAGCTGGCAGCTTCCTTGTGAGAGAAGGAGCCGGACGTTTGCCTTTTCGAAAAGAAGCTCTGCAGAGATCGAGCGCCGTGACGTGTACCGTGCCTGGGCAAGTACAGATGCCCAGTGCTGTTGTGCCTGCGGATAGGCTGCACGGGGAGCGTGAAGACCAGGAAGAGCTTTCAGCGCTGGCAGCTTCCTTGTGGGAGAAGGAGCCGGACGTTTGCCTTTTCGGAAACGGGCTCTGCCGAGAACGACCACCGTGAGATGTGCTGTCTGTGGGGAAGCACAGATGCCCAGTGCTGTTGTTCCAGTGGGTAAGCTGTACTGGGACAGTGAAGACCAGCAAGGTCTTTCAGGGCTGGCAGCTTCCTTGTGGGAGAAGGAGCCGGACGTTTGCCTTTTCGGAAACGGGCTCTGCCGAGAACGAGCACCGTGACATGTGCTGTCTGTGGGGAAGCACAGATGCCCAGTGCTGTTGTGCCTGCGGATAGGCTGCACGGGGACGGTGAAGACCAGGAAGAGCTTTCAGCGCTGGCAGCTTCCTTGTGGGAGAAGGAGCCGGACGTATGCCTTTTCGAAAAGAAGCTCTGCAGAGATCGAGCGCCGTGACTTGTACCGTGCCTGGGAAAGCACCGATCCACAGTGCTGTTGTGTCAGTGGGTAAGCTGTACTGGGACAGTGAAGATCAACAAGAGCTTTCAGGGGAGGTAGCTTCTATGTGGGAGAAGGAGCCGGACGTTTGCCTTTTCGGAAAGGGGCTCTGCAGAGATCGAGCGCCGTGACGTGTACCGTGCCTGGGCAAGTACAGATGCCCAGTGCTGTTGTGCCAGTGGGTAAGCTGTACTGGGACAGTGAAGATCAGCAAGAGCTTTCAGCGCTGGCAGCTTCCTTGTGGGACAAGGAGCCGGACGTTTGCCTTTTCGGAAAGGGGCTCTGCCGAGAACGAGCTCCGTGACGTGTACCATGCCTGGGAAAGCACCGATCCCCAGTGCTGTTGTGCCAGTGGGTAAGCTGTACTGGGACAGTGAAGATCAGGAAGAGCTTTCAGCGCTGGCAGCTTCCTTGTGGGAGAAGGAGCCGGACGTTTGCCTTTTTGGAAACGGGCTCTGCCGAGAACAAGCACCGTGAGATGTTCTGTCTGTGGGGAAGCACAGATGCCCAGTGCTGTTGTGCCTGCGGATAGGCTGCACGGGGACGGTGAGGACCAGCAAGAGCTTTCAGCGCTGGCAGCTTCCTTGTGGGAGAAGGAGCCGGACGTTTGTCTTTTCGGAAACGGTCTCTGCCGAGAACGAGTGCCGCGAGCTGTGCTGTCTGTGGGAAAGCACCGATCCCCAGTGCTGTTGTGCCTGCGGATAGGCTGCGCGGGGACAGTGAAGACGAGCAAGAGCTTTCAGAGCTGGCAGCTTCCTTGTGAGAGTAGGAGCCGGACGTTTGCCTTTTCGAAAAGAAGCTCTGCGGAGATCGAGCGCCGTGACGTTTACCGTGCCTGGGCAAGTACAGATGCCCAGTGCTGTTGTGCCAGTGGGTAAGCTGTACTGGGACAGTGAAGACGAGCAAGGTCTTTCAGGGCTGTTAGCTTCCTTGTGGGAGAAGGAGCCGGATATTTGCCTTTTCGGAAAGGCGCTATGTCGAGAACGAGCACCGCGAGATGTGCTGTCTGTGGGAAAGCACAGACGCCCACTGCTGTTGTGCCTGTGGATAGGCTGCGCGGGGACAGTGAAGACGAGCAAGAGCTTTCAGAGCTGGCAGCTTCCTTGTGGGAGAAGGAGCCGGACGTTTGCCTTTTCGGAAACGGGCTCTGCCGAGAACGAGCAGCGTGAATGTGCTGTCTGTGGGAAAGCACAGATCCCCAGTGCTGGTGTGCCTGCGGATAGGCTGCACGGGGACGGTGAGGACCAGCAAGAGCTTTCAGGGCTGGCATCTTCCTTGTGGGAGAAGGAGCCGGACGTTTGCCTTTTCGAAAAGAAGCTCTGCAGAGATCGAGCGCCGTGACTTGTACCCTGCCTGGGCAAGTACAGATGCCCAGTGCTGTTGTGCCAGTGGGTAAGCTGTACTGGGACAGTGAAGACCAGCAAGGTCTTTCAGGGCTGGCAGCTTCCCTGTGGGAGAAGGAGCCGAAAGTTTGCCTTTTCGGAAATGGGCTCTGCCGAGAACGAGCACCGTGAGATGCGCTTTCTGTTCGAAAGCAGAGATGCCCAGTGCTGTTGTGCCTGCGGATAGGCTGCACGGGGACAGTGAAGACCAGCAAGGTCTTTCAGGGCTGGCAGCTTCCTTGTGGGAGAAGGAGCCGGACGTTTGCCTTTTCGGAAAGGGGCTCTGCCGAGAACGAGCACCGTGAGATGTTCTGTCTGTGGGGAAGCACAGATGCCCAGTGCTGTTGTGCCTGCGGATAGGCTGCACGGGGACGGTGAGGACCAGGAAGAGCTTTCAGGGCAGGTACCTTCCTTGTGGGAGAAGGAGCCGGACGTTTGTCTTTTCGGAAACGGTCTCTGCCGAGAACGAGTGCCGCGAGCTGTGCTGTCTGTGGGAAAGCACCGATCCCCAGTGCTGTTGTGCCTGCGGATAGGCTGCACGGGGACAGTGAAGAACAGCAAGGTCTTTCAGGGCTGGCAGCTTCCTTGTGGGAGAAGGAGCCGGACGTTTGTCTTTTCGGAAACGGTCTCTGCCGAGAACGAGTGCCGCGAGCTGTGCTGTCTGTGGGAAAGCACCGATCCCCAGTGCTGTTGTGCCTGCGGATAGGCTGCACGGGGACAGTGAAGAACAGCAAGAGCTTTCAGGGCTGGCAGCTTCCTTGTGGGAGAAGGAGCCGGACGTTTGCCTTTTCGAAAAGAAGCTCTGCAGAGATCGAGCGCCGTGACGTGTACCGTGCCTGGGCAAGTACAGATGCCCAGTGCTGTTGTGCCAGTGGGTAAGCTGTACTGGGACAGTGAAGACCAGCAAGGTCTTTCAGGGCTGGCAGCTTCCTTGTGGGAGAAGGAGCCGGACGTTTGCCTTTTCGGAAACGGGCTCTGCCGAGAACAAGCACCGTGACATGTGCTGTCTGTGGGGAAGCACAGATCCCCAGTGCTGTTGTGCCTGCGGATAGGCTGCACGGGGAGGGTGAAGACCAGGAAGAGCTTTCAGCGCTGGCAGCTTCCTTGTGGGAGAAGGAGCCGGACGTATGCCTTTTCGGAAACGGGCTCTGCCGAGAACGACCACCGTGAGATGTGCTGTCTGTGGGGAAGCACAGATGCCCAGTGCTGTTGTGCCAGTGGGTAAGCTATACTGGGACAGTGAAGACCAGCAAGAGCTTTCAGCGCTGGCAGCTTCCTTGTGGGAGAAGGAGCCGGACGTTTGCCTTTTCGGAAATGGGCTCTGCCGAGAACGAGCACCGTGAGATGCGCTTTCTGTTCGAAAGCAGAGATGCCCAGTGCTGTTGTGCCTGCGGATAGGCTGCACGGGGACAGTGAAGAACAGCAAGAGCTTTCAGGTCTGGCAGCTTCCTTGTGGGAGAAGGAGCCGGACGTTTGCCTTTTCGGAAAGGCGCTATGTCGAGAACGAGCACCGTGAGATGTGCTGTCTGTGGGAAAGCACAGACGCCCACTGCTGTTGTGCCTGTGGATAGGCTGTGCGGGGACAGTGAAGACGAGCAAGAGCTTTCAGAGCTGGCAGCTTCCTTGTGAGAGAAGGAGCCGGACGTTTGCCTTTTCGAAAAGAAGCTCTGCAGAGATCGAGCGCCGTGACGTGTACCGTGCCTGGGCAAGTACAGATGCCCAGTGCTGTTGTGCCAGTGGGTAAGCTGTACTGGGACAGTGAAGACGAGCAAGGTCTTTCAGGGCTGGCAGCTTCCTTGTGGGAGAAGGAGCCAGACGTTTGCCTTTTCGGAAAGGGGCTCTGCAGAGATCGAGCGCCGTGAGATGTTCTGTCTGTGGGGAAGCACAGATCCCCAGTGCTGTTGTGCCTGCGGATAGGCTGCACGGGGACGGTGCGGACCAGCAAGAGCTTTCAGCGCTGGCAGCTTCCTTGTGGGAGAAGGAGCCGGACGTTTGTCTTTTCGGAAACGGTCTCTGCCGAGAACGAGTGCCGCGAGCTGTGCTGTCTGTGGGAAAGCACCGATCTCCAGTGCTGTTGTGCCTGCGGATAGGCTGCACGGGGACATTGAAAAACAGCAAGGTCTTTCAGGGCTGGCAGCTTCCTTGTGGGAGAAGGAGCCGGACATTTGTCTTTTCGGAAACGGTCTCTGCCGAGAACGAGTGCCGCGAGCTGTGCTGTCTGTGGGAAAGCACCGATCCCCAGTGCTGTTGTGCCTGCGGATAGGCTGCACGGGGACAGTGAAGAACAGCAAGAGCTTTCAGGGTAGGTAGCTTCCTTGTGGGAGAAGGAGCCGGAAGTTTGCCTTTTCGAAAAGAAGCTCTGCAGAGATCGAGCGCCGTGACTTGTACCGTGCCTGGGCAAGTACAGATGCCCAGTGCTGTTGTGCCAGTGGGTAAGCTGTACTGGGACAGTGATGACCAGCAAGGTCTTTCAGGGCTGGCAGCTTCCTTGTGGGAGAAGGAGCCGGACGTTTGCCTTTTCGGAAAGGCGCTATGTCGAGAACAAGCACCGTGACATGTGCTGTCTGTCGGGAAGCACAGATGCCCAGTGCTGTTGTGCCTGTGGATAGGATGCACGGGGAGGGTGAAGACCAGCAAGAGCTTTCAGCGCTGGCAGCTTCCTTGTGGGAGAAGGAGCCGGACGTATGCCTTTTCGGAAAGAAGCTCTGCCGAGAACGAGCACCGTGAGATGCGCTTTCTGTTCGAAAGCAGAGATGCCCAGTGCTGTTGTGCCTGTGGATAGGATGCACAGGGACAGTGAAGACCAGCAAGGTCTTTCAGGGCTGGCAGCTTCCTTGTGGGAGAAGGAGCCGGACGTTTGCCTTTTCGGAAAGGCGCTATGTCGAGAACGAGCACCGTGAGATGTGCTGTCTGTGGGAAAGCACAGACGCCCACTGCTGTTGTGCCTGTGGATAGGCTGCGCGGGGACAGTGAAGACGAGCAAGAGCTTTCAGAGCTGGCAGCTTCCTTGTGAGAGAAGGAGCCGGACGTTTGCCTTTTCGAAAAGAAGCTCTGCAGAGATCGAGCGCCGTGACGTGTACCGTGCCTGGGCAAGTACAGATGCCCAGTGCTGTTGTGCCAGTGGGTAAGCTGTACTGGGACAGTGAAGACCAGCAAGGTCTTTCAGGGCTGGCAGCTTCCTTGTGGGAGAAGGAGCCGGACGTTTGCCTTTTCGGAAACGGGCTCTGCCGAGAACGAGCACCGTGAGATGTTCTGTCTGTGGGAAAGCACAGATCCCCAGTGCTGGTGTGCCTGCGGATAGGCTGCACGGGGACGGTGAGGACCAGCAAGAGCTTTCAGGGCTGGCAGCTTCCTTGTGGGAGAAGGAGCTGGACGTTTGCCTTTTCGGAAAGGGGCTCTGCCGAGATCGAGCACCGTGAGATGCGCTTTCTGTTCGAAAGCACAGATGCCCAGTGCTGTTGTGCCTGTGGATAGGATGCACAGGGACAGTGAAGACCAGCAAGGTCTTTCAGGGCTGGCAGCTTCCTTGTGGGAGAAGGAGCCGGACGTTTGCCTTTTCGGAAAGGGGCTCTGCCGAGAACGAGCACCGTGAGATGTTCTGTCTGTGGGGAAGCACAGATCCCCAGTGCTGTTGTGCCTGCGGATAGGCTGCACGGGGACGGTGAGGACCAGCAAGAGCTTTCAGGCCTGGCAGCTTCCTTGTGGGAGAAGGAGCTGGACGTTTGTCTTTTCGGAAACGGTCTCTGCCGAGAACGAGTGCCGCGAGCTGTGCTGTCTGTGGGAAAGCACCGATCCCCAGTGCTGTTGTGCCTGCGGATAGGCTGCACGGGGACAGTGAAGAACAGCAAGAGCTTTCAGGTCTGGCAGCTTCCTTGTGGGAGAAGGAGCCGGACGTTTGCCTTTTCGGAAAGGCGCTATGTCGAGAACGAGCGCCGTGAGATGTGCTGTCTGTGGGAAAGCACAGACGCCCACTGCTGTTGTGCCTGTGGATAGGCTGCGCGGGGACAGTGAAGACGAGCAAGAGCTTTCAGAGCTGGCAGCTTCCTTGTGAGAGAAGGAGCCGGACGTTTGCCTTTTCGAAAAGAAGCTCTGCAGAGATCGAGCGCCGTGACGTGTGCCGTGCCTGGGCAAGTACAGATGCCCAGTGCTGTTGTGCCAGTGGGTAAGCTGTACTGGGACAGTGAAGACCAGCAAGGTCTTTCAGGGCTGGCAGCTTCCTTGTGGGAGAAGGAGCCGGACGTTTGCCTTTTCGGAAACGGGCTCTGCCGAGAACGAGCACCGTGACATGTTCTGTCTGTGGGGAAGCACAGATCCCCAGTGCTGTTGTGCCTGCGGATAGGCTGCACGGGGACGGTGAGGACCAGCAAGAGCTTTCAGGGCTGGCAGCTTCCTTGTGGGAGAAGGAGCCGGACGTTTGTCTTTTCGGAAACGGTCTCTGCCGAGAACGAGTGCCGCGAGCTGTGCTGTCTGTGGGAAAGCACCGATCCCAGTGCTGTTGTGCCTGCAGATAGGCTGCACGGGGACAGTGAAGAACAGCAAGAGCTTTCAGGGCAGGTAGCTTCCTTGTGGGAGAAGGAGCCGGACGTTTGCCTTTTCGAAAAGAAGCTCTGCAGAGATCGAGCGCCGTGACTTGTACCGTGCCTGGGCAAGTACAGATGCCCAGTGCTGTTGTGCCAGTGGGTAAGCTGTACTGGGACAGTGAAGACGAGCAAGGTCTTTCAGGGCTGGCAGCTTCCTTGTGGGAGAAGGAGCCGGACGTTTGCCTTTTCGGAAACGGGCTCTGCCGAGAACAAGTACCGTGAGATGTGCTGTCTGTGGGGAAGCACAGATGCCCAGTGCTGTTGTGCCTGCGGATAGGCTGCACGGGGAGGGTGAGGACCAGCAAGAGCTTTCAGCGCTGGCAGCTTCCTTGTGGGAGAAGGAGCCGGACGTATGCCTTTTCGGAAACGGGCTCTGCCGAGAACGAGCACCGTGAGATGTGCTGTCTGTGCGGAAGCACAGATGCCCAGTGCTGTTGTGCCAGTGGGTAAGCTGTACTGGGACGGTGAGGACCAGCAAGAGCTTTCAGGGCAGGTACCTTCCTTGTGGGAGAAGGAGCCGGACGTTTGCCTTTTCGAAAAGAAGCTCTGCAGAGATCGAGCGCCGTGACGTGTACCGTGCCTGGGCAAGTACAGATGCCCAGTGCTGTTGTGCCAGTGGGTAAGCTGTACTGGGACAGTGAAGACCAGCAAGGTCTTTCAGGGCTGGCAGCTTCCTTGTGGGAGAAGGAGCCGGACATTTGCCTTTTTGGAAACGGGCTCTGCCGAGAACGAGCACCGTGAGATGTGCTGTCTGTGGGGAAGCACAGATCCCCAGTGCTGTTGTGCCTGCGGATAGGCTGCACGGGGACTGTGAGGACCAGCAAGAGCTTTCAGGGCTGGCAGCTTCCTTGTGGGAGAAGGAGCTGGACGTTTGCCTTTTCGGAAAGGGGCTCTGCCGAGAACGAGCGCCGTGACTTGTACCGTGCCTGGGCAAGTACAGATGCCCAGTGCTGTTGTGCCAGTGGGTAAGCTGTACTGGGACAGTGAAGACGAGCAAGGTCTTTCAGGGCTGGCAGCTTCCTTGTGGGAGAAGGAGCCGGACGTTTGCCTTTTCGGAAACGGGCTCTGCCGAGAACAAGCACCGTGACATGTGCTGTCTGTGGGGAAGCACAGATGCCCAGTGCTGTTGTGCCTGTGGATAGGCTGCACGGGGAGGGTGAAGACCAGCAAGAGCTTTCAGCGCTGGCAGCTTCCTTGTGGGAGAAGGAGCCGGACGTATGCCTTTTCGGAAAGGGGCTCTGCCGAGAACGAGCACCGTGAGATGTGCTGTCTGTGCGGAAGCACAGATGCCCAGTGCTGTTGTGCCAGTGGGTAAGCTGTACTGGGACAGTGAAGACCAGCAAGAGCTTTCAGGGCTGGCAGCTTCCTTGTGGGAGAAGGAGCCGGACGTTTGCCTTTTCGGAAAGGGGCTCTGCCGAGAACGAGCACCGTGAGATGCGCTTTCTGTTCGAAAGCAGAGATGCCCAGTGCTGTTGTGCCTGTGGATAGGATGCACAGGGACAGTGAAGACGAGCAAGAGCTTTCAGCGCTGGCAGCTTCCTTGTGGGAGAAGGAGCCGGACGTTTGCCTTTTCGGAAACGGGCTCTGCCGAGAACGAGCACCGTGAGATGTGCTGTCTGTGGGGAAGCACAGATCCCCAGTGCTGTTGTGCCTGCGGATAGGCTGCACGGGGACGGTGAGGACCAGCAAGAGCTTTCAGGCCTGGCAGCTTCCTTGTGGGAGAAGGAGCTGGACGTTTGTCTTTTCGGAAACGGTTCCTGCTGAGAACGAGTGCCGCGAGCTGTGCTGTCTGTGGGAAAGCACCGATCCCAGTGCTGTTGTGCCTGCGGATAGGCTGCACGGGGACAGTGAAGAACAGCAAGAGCTTTCAGGTCTGGCAGCTTCCTTGTGGGAGAAGGAGCCGGACGTTTGCCTTTTCGGAAAGGCGCTATGTCGAGAACGAGCGCCGTGAGATGTGCTGTCTGTGGGAAAGCACAGACGCCCACTGCTGTTGTGCCTGTGGATAGGCTGCGCGGGGACAGTGAAGACGAGCAAGAGCTTTCAGAGCTGGCAGCTTCCTTGTGAGAGAAGGAGCCGGACGTTTGCCTTTTCGAAAAGAAGCTCTGCAGAGATCGAGCGCCGTGACGTGTACCGTGCCTGGGCAAGTACAGATGCCCAGTGCTGTTGTGCCAGTGGGTAAGCTGTACTGGGACAGTGAAGACCAGCAAGGTCTTTCAGGGCTGGCAGCTTCCTTGTGGGAGAAGGAGCCGGACGTTTGCCTTTTCGGAAACGGGCTCTGCCGAGAACGAGCACCGTGACATGTTCTGTCTGTGGGGAAGCACAGATCCCCAGTGCTGTTGTGCCTGCGGATAGGCTGCACGGGGACGGTGAGGACCAGCAAGAGCTTTCAGGGCTGGCAGCTTCCTTGTGGGAGAAGGAGCCGGACGTTTGTCTTTTCGGAAACGGTCTCTGCCGAGAACGAGTGCCGCGAGCTGTGCTGTCTGTGGGAAAGCACCGATCCCAGTGCTGTTGTGCCTGCAGATAGGCTGCACGGGGACAGTGAAGAACAGCAAGAGCTTTCAGGGCAGGTAGCTTCCTTGTGGGAGAAGGAGCTGGACGTTTGCCTTTTCGAAAAGAAGCTCTGCAGAGATCGAGCGCCGTGACTTGTACCGTGCCTGGGCAAGTACAGATGCCCAGTGCTGTTGTGCCAGTGGGTAAGCTGTACTGGGACAGTGAAGACGAGCAAGGTCTTTCAGGGCTGGCAGCTTCCTTGTGGGAGAAGGAGCCGGACGTTTGCCTTTTCGGAAACGGGCTCTGCCGAGAACAAGTACCGTGAGATGTGCTGTCTGTGGGGAAGCACAGATGCCCAGTGCTGTTGTGCCTGCGGATAGGCTGCACGGGGAGGGTGAGGACCAGCAAGAGCTTTCAGCGCTGGCAGCTTCCTTGTGGGAGAAGGAGCCGGACGTATGCCTTTTCGGAAACGGGCTCTGCCGAGAACGAGCACCGTGAGATGTGCTGTCTGTGCGGAAGCACAGATGCCCAGTGCTGTTGTGCCAGTGGGTAAGCTGTACTGGGACGGTGAGGACCAGCAAGAGCTTTCAGGGCAGGTACCTTCCTTGTGGGAGAAGGAGCCGGACGTTTGCCTTTTCGAAAAGAAGCTCTGCAGAGATCGAGCGCCGTGACGTGTACCGTGCCTGGGCAAGTACAGATGCCCAGTGCTGTTGTGCCAGTGGGTAAGCTGTACTGGGACAGTGAAGACCAGCAAGGTCTTTCAGGGCTGGCAGCTTCCTTGTGGGAGAAGGAGCCGGACATTTGCCTTTTTGGAAACGGGCTCTGCCGAGAACGAGCACCGTGAGATGTGCTGTCTGTGGGGAAGCACAGATCCCCAGTGCTGTTGTGCCTGCGGATAGGCTGCACGGGGACTGTGAGGACCAGCAAGAGCTTTCAGGGCTGGCAGCTTCCTTGTGGGAGAAGGAGCTGGACGTTTGCCTTTTCGGAAAGGGGCTCTGCCGAGAACGAGCGCCATGACTTGTACCGTGCCTGGGCAAGTACAGATGCCCAGTGCTGTTGTGCCAGTGGGTAAGCTGTACTGGGACAGTGAAGACGAGCAAGGTCTTTCAGGGCTGGCAGCTTCCTTGTGGGAGAAGGAGCCGGACGTTTGCCTTTTCGGAAACGGGCTCTGCCGAGAACAAGCACCGTGACATGTGCTGTCTGTGGGGAAGCACAGATGCCCAGTGCTGTTGTGCCTGTGGATAGGCTGCACGGGGAGGGTGAAGACCAGCAAGAGCTTTCAGCGCTGGCAGCTTCCTTGTGGGAGAAGGAGCCGGACGTATGCCTTTTCGGAAACGGGCTCTGCCGAGAACGAGCACCGTGAGATGTGCTGTCTGTGCGGAAGCACAGATGCCCAGTGCTGTTGTGCCAGTGGGTAAGCTGTACTGGGACAGTGAAGACCAGCAAGAGCTTTCAGGGCTGGCAGCTTCCTTGTGGGAGAAGGAGCCGGACGTTTGCCTTTTCGGAAAGGGGCTCTGCCGAGAACGAGCACCGTGAGATGCGCTTTCTGTTCGAAAGCAGAGATGCCCAGTGCTGTTGTGCCTGTGGATAGGATGCACAGGGACAGTGAAGACGAGCAAGGTCTTTCAGGGCTGGCAGCTTCCTTGTGGGAGAAGGAGCCGGACGTTTGCCTTTTCGGAAACGGGCTCTGCCGAGAACGAGCACCGTGAGATGTGCTGTCTGTGGGGAAGCACAGATCCCCAGTGCTGTTGTGCCTGCGGATAGGCTGCACGGGGACGGTGAGGACCAGCAAGAGCTTTCAGGGCTGGCAGCTTCCTTGTGGGAGAAGGAGCTGGACGTTTGTCTTTTCGGAAACGGTTCCTGCTGAGAACGAGTGCCGCGAGCTGTGCTGTCTGTGGGAAAGCACCGATCCCAGTGCTGTTGTGCCTGCGGATAGGCTGCACGGGGACAGTGAAGAACAGCAAGAGCTTTCAGGTCTGGCAGCTTCCTTGTGGGAGAAGGAGCCGGACGTTTGCCTTTTCGGAAAGGCGCTATGTCGAGAACGAGCGCCGTGAGATGTGCTGTCTGTGGGAAAGCACAGACGCCCACTGCTGTTGTGCCTGTGGATAGGCTGCGCGGGGACAGTGAAGACGAGCAAGAGCTTTCAGAGCTGGCAGCTTCCTTGTGAGAGAAGGAGCCGGACGTTTGCCTTTTCGAAAAGAAGCTCTGCAGAGATCGAGCGCCGTGACGTGTACCGTGCCTGGGCAAGTACAGATGCCCAGTGCTGTTGTGCCAGTGGGTAAGCTGTACTGGGACAGTGAAGACCAGCAAGGTCTTTCAGGGCTGGCAGCTTCCTTGTGGGAGAAGGAGCCGGACGTTTGCCTTTTCGGAAACGGGCTCTGCCGAGAACGAGCACCGTGACATGTTCTGTCTGTGGGGAAGCACAGATCCCCAGTGCTGTTGTGCCTGCGGATAGGCTGCACGGGGACGGTGAGGACCAGCAAGAGCTTTCAGGGCTGGCAGCTTCCTTGTGGGAGAAGGAGCCGGACGTTTGTCTTTTCGGAAACGGTCTCTGCCGAGAACGAGTGCCGCGAGCTGTGCTGTCTGTGGGAAAGCACCGATCCCAGTGCTGTTGTGCCTGCAGATAGGCTGCACGGGGACAGTGAAGAACAGCAAGAGCTTTCAGGGCAGGTAGCTTCCTTGTGGGAGAAGGAGCTGGACGTTTGCCTTTTCGAAAAGAAGCTCTGCAGAGATCGAGCGCCGTGACTTGTACCGTGCCTGGGCAAGTACAGATGCCCAGTGCTGTTGTGCCAGTGGGTAAGCTGTACTGGGACAGTGAAGACGAGCAAGGTCTTTCAGGGCTGGCAGCTTCCTTGTGGGAGAAGGAGCCGGACGTTTGCCTTTTCGGAAACGGGCTCTGCCGAGAACAAGTACCGTGAGATGTGCTGTCTGTGGGGAAGCACAGATGCCCAGTGCTGTTGTGCCTGCGGATAGGCTGCACGGGGACGGTGAGGACCAGCAAGAGCTTTCAGCGCTGGCAGCTTCCTTGTGGGAGAAGGAGCCGGACGTATGCCTTTTCGGAAACGGGCTCTGCCGAGAACGAGCACCATGAGATGCGCTGTCTGTGGGAAAGCAGAGATGCCCAGTGCTGGTGTGCCTGCGGATAGGCTGCACGGGGACAGTGAAGACCAGCAAGGTCTTTCAGCGCTGGCAGCTTCTTTGTGGGAGAAGGAGCCGGACGTATGCCTTTTCGGAAACGGGCTCTGCCGAGAACGTGCACCGTGAGATGTGCTGTCTGTGGGGAAGCACAGATGCCCAGTGCTGTTGTGCCAGTGGGTAAGCTGTACTGGGACGGTGAGGACCAGCAAGAGCTTTCAGGGCAGGTACCTTCCTTGTGGGAGAAGGAGCCGGACGTTTGCCTTTTCGAAAAGAAGCTCTGCAGAGATCGAGCGCCGTGACGTGTACCGTGCCTGGGCAAGTACAGATGCCCAGTGCTGTTGTGCCAGTGGGTAAGCTGTACTGGGACAGTGAAGACCAGCAAGGTCTTTCAGGGCTGGCAGCTTCCTTGTGGGAGAAGGAGCCGGACGTTTGCCTTTTCGGAAACGGGCTCTGCCGAGAACGAGCACCGTGACATGTTCTGTCTGTGGGGAGCACAGATCCCCAGTGCTGTTGTGCCTGCGGATAGGCTGCACGGGGACGGTGAGGACCAGCAAGAGCTTTCAGGGCTGGCAGCTTCCTTGTGGGAGAAGGAGCTGGACGTTTGCCTTTTCGGAAAGGGGCTCTGCCGAGAACGAGCGCCGTGACTTGTACCGTGCCTGGGCAAGTACAGATGCCCAGTGCTGTTGTGCCAGTGGGTAAGCTGTACTGGGACAGTGAAGACGAGCAAGGTCTTTCAGGGCTGGCAGCTTCCTTGTGGGAGAAGGAGCCGGACGTTTGCCTTTTCGGAAACGGGCTCTGCCGAGAACAAGCACCGTGACATGTGCTGTCTGTGGGGAAGCACAGATGCCCAGTGCTGTTGTGCCTGTGGATAGGCTGCACGGGAAGGGTGAAGACCAGCAAGAGCTTTCAGCGCTGGCAGCTTCCTTGTGGGAGAAGGAGCCGGACGTATGCCTTTTCGGAAACGGGCTCTGCCGAGAACGACCACCGTGAGATGTGCTGTCTGTGGGGAAGCACAGATGCCCAGTGCTGTTGTGCCAGTGGGTAAGCTGTACTGGGACAGTGAAGACCAGCAAGAGCTTTCAGGGCTGGCAGCTTCCTTGTGGGAGAAGGAGCCGGACGTTTGCCTTTTCGGAAACGGGCGCTGCCGAGAACGAGCACCGTGAGATGCGCTTTCTGTTCGAAAGCAGAGATGCCCAGTGCTGTTGTGCCTGTGGATAGGATGCACAGGGACAGTGAAGACGAGCAAGGTCTTTCAGGGCTGGCAGCTTCCTTGTGGGAGAAGGAGCCGGACGTTTGCCTTTTCGGAAACGGGCTCTGCCGAGAACGAGCACCGTGAGATGTGCTGTCTGTGGGGAAGCACAGATCCCCAGTGCTGTTCTGCCTGTGGGTAGGCTGCACGGGGACGGTGAGGACCAGCAAGAGCTTTCAGGGCTGGCAGCTTCCTTGTGGGAGAAGGAGCTGGACGTTTGTCTTTTCGGAAAGGCGCTATGTCGAGATCGAGCGCCGTGACTTGTACCGTGCCTGGGAAAGCACCGATCCACAGTGCTGTTGTGTCAGTGGGTAAGCTGTACTGGGACAGTGAAGATCAGCAAGAGCTTTCAGGGTAGGTAGCTTCCTTGTGGGAGAAGGAGCCGGACGTTTGCCTTTTCGGAAACGGGCTCTGCAGAGATCGAGCGCCGTGACGTGTACCGTGCCTGGGCAAGTACAGATGCCCAGTGCTGTTGTGCCAGTGGGTAAGCTGTACTGGGACAGTGAAGATCAGCAAGAGCTTTCAGCGCTGGCAGCTTCCTTGTGGGACAAGGAGCCGGACGTTTGCCTTTTCGGAAAGGGGCTCTGCCGAGAACGAGCGCCGTGACGTGTACCGTGCCTGGGAAAGCACAGATCCCCAGTACTGTTGTGCCAGTGGGTAAGCTGTACTGGGACAGTGAAGACCAGCAAGGTCTTTCAGGGCTGGCAGCTTCCTTGTGGGAGAAGGAGCCGGACGTTTGCCTTTTCGGAAACGGGCTCTGCCGAGAACGAGCACCGCGAGATGTGCTGTCTGTGGGAAAGCACAGATCCCCAGTGCTGTTGTGCCTGCGGATAGGCTGCACGGGGACGGTGAGGACCAGCAAGAGCTTTCAGCGCTGGCAGCTTCCTTGTGGGAGAAGGAGCCGGACGTTTGTCTTTTCGGAAACGGTCTCTGCCGAGAACGAGTGCCGCGAGCTGTGCTGTCTGTGGGAAAGCACCGATCCCCAGTGCTGTTGTGCCTGCGGATAGGCTGCACGGGGACAGTGAAGAACAGCAAGAGCTTTCAGGGCAGGTAGCTTCCTTGTGGGAGAAGGAGCCGGACGTTTGCCTTTTCGAAAAGAAGCTCTGCAGAGATAGAGCGCCGTGACTTGTACCGTGCCTGGGCAAGTACAGATGCCCAGTGCTGTTGTGCCAGTGGGTAAGCTGTACTGGGACAGTGAAGACGAGCAAGGTCTTTCAGGGCTGGCAGCTTCCTTGTGGGAGAAGGAGCCGGACGTTTGCCTTTTCGGAAACGGGCTCTGCCGAGAACAAGTACCGTGAGATGTGCTGTCTGTGGGGAAGCACAGATGCCCAGTGCTGTTGTGCCTGCGGATAGGCTGCACGGGGACGGTGAGGACCAGCAAGAGCTTTCAGCGCTGGCAGCTTCCTTGTGGGAGAAGGAGCCGGACGTTTGCCTTTTCGGAAACGGGCTCTGCCGAGAACGAGCACCATGAGATGCGCTGTCTGTGGGAAAGCAGAGATGCCCAGTGCTGGTGTGCCTGCGGATAGGCTGCACGGGGACAGTGAAGACCAGCAAGGTCTTTCAGCGCTGGCAGCTTCTTTGTGGGAGAAGGAGCCGGACGTATGCCTTTTCGGAAACGGGCTCTGCCGAGAACGTGCACCGTGAGATGTGCTGTCTGTGGGGAAGCACAGATGCCCAGTGCTGTTGTGCCAGTGGGTAAGCTGTACTGGGACGGTGAGGACCAGCAAGAGCTTTCAGGGCAGGTACCTTCCTTGTGGGAGAAGGAGCCGGACGTTTGCCTTTTCGAAAAGAAGCTCTGCAGAGATCGAGCGCCGTGACGTGTACCGTGCCTGGGCAAGTACAGATGCCCAGTGCTGTTGTGCCAGTGGGTAAGCTGTACTGGGACAGTGAAGACCAGCAAGGTCTTTCAGGGCTGGCAGCTTCCTTGTGGGAGAAGGAGCCGGAAATTTGCCTTTTTGGAAACGGGCTCTGCCGAGAACGAGCACCGTGAGATGTGCTGTCTGTGGGGAAGCACAGATCCCCAGTGCTGTTGTGCCTGCGGATAGGCTGCACGGGGACTGTGAGGACCAGCAAGAGCTTTCAGGGCTGGCAGCTTCCTTGTGGGAGAAGGAGCTGGACGTTTGCCTTTTCGGAAAGGGGCTCTGCCGAGAATGAGCGCCGTGACTTGTACCGTGCCTGGGCAAGTACAGATGCCCAGTGCTGTTGTGCCAGTGGGTAAGCTGTACTGGGACAGTGAAGACGAGCAAGGTCTTTCAGGGCTGGCAGCTTCCTTGTGGGAGAAGGAGCCGGACGTTTGCCTTTTCGGAAAGGGGCTCTGCCGAGAACAAGCACCGTGACATGTGCTGTCTGTGGGGAAGCACAGATGCCCAGTGCTGTTGTGCCTGTGGATAGGCTGCACGGGGAGGGTGAAGACGAGCAAGGTCTTTCAGGGCTGGCAGCTTCCTTGTGGGAGAAGGAGCCGGACGTTTGCCTTTTCGGAAACGGGCTCTGCCGAGAACGAGCACCGTGAGATGTGCTGTCTGTGGGGAAGCACAGATCCCCAGTGCTGTTCTGCCTGCGGATAGGCTGCACGGGGACGGTGAGGACCAGGAAGAGCTTTCAGGGCTGGCAGCTTCCTTGTGGGAGAAGGAGATGGACGTTTGTCTTTTCGGAAAGGCGCTATGTCGAGATCGAGCGCCGTGACTTGTACCGTGCCTGGGAAAGCACTGATCCACAGTGCTGTTGTGTCAGTGGGTAAGCTGTACTGGGACAGTGAAGATCAGCAAGAGCTTTCAGGGCAGGTAGCTTCCTTGTGGGAGAAGGAGCCGGACGTTTGCCTTTTCGGAAACGGGCTCTGCAGAGATCGAGCGCCGTGACGTGTACCGTGCCTGGGCAAGTA